>NW_026126934.1:0-219995 GCF_943737965.1 Phodopus roborovskii | reverse complement strand
GAAATGATTGGTTTGTGATGTGTTGGCTTTTTTGTAACCTAAAGCTTTATGAACCCTGTACCCGGGTTCCCAGTCCTCTACCCCACCTGCAGTGGCTGTGGACCCCAGTGCACTGGAATATAAAAGACTTCATGCTTTTTCATCAAGACTGCTTCTGTTGAGGTGTTTGGCTGGGGACCACATTTCCTGAGTCGGGCGTGAGGTCTACTCCCTCCAGCAGATCTTTTCCATTCAGTAACAAGGTTACGAAAACAATTCATTTAGTTTTTATATATTCAGATTATTTATGATATTGAAGATGTTCCCATATGTAATTATTACATACCATAGTATAGGTGTCAGATACCCTGCATCTGGAGGTGACATTGTGTTATGAGCCTACAATTTTTGGGTTTGGGATCTGACTCAGGTCATCCCCAAGTAGAATATGTGCTGAACAAAAGGAGTAAATGTGATTTTCAGATTGAAAATAACAAGAATAAAACAGAGTACATAAACAAAAAAATTAAAACTATAATCATTGAGAACATGATGCATTAGTATCTATATTTTGTATAGAATAATTGCAACACAAATAATACAGTACAAACTAAATTTCTAACACCTATAAAATGATATCTGATTACAAAGATTCACTTTAAAATGGAACGAGTTAAATTAATAGGATTATTAAAACCATAGTACATATATTGATACAGCATGGCTTCCTACACCTACAACAACAATGCAGTGATGAGAGGTGGTACAACATTAGGGAAAGAACAAATGGGAGAAAAAAATAGTGCTTAATGTTAGCTTTTTGTCATAATAATCAAAATAATTCAAAGAAATTCATCCATGTAACCTGAGAACTTGTTTAATGTTACCCAGCTATGGAAGTGACTCTGGGTTAACAGAACTTATATACACAGACTCTAACAACATTAACTAACAAGGATGCTAAAACTGTTCTGGTTCTGACCCTGCAGCAACTGATATTTATTTCAAAAGAGAGACACCCCATAGTCTAGATTTCTCTATGCAAATGGGGGTAATATTCTGCCATCATTCAGAGGGTATATTTTAATTTAATGAACAATGTTACAAATTAATGAGGTTCTGTTTAATACACATATCCCTATAGCTAATAGTTAGACATAAAATAAAGTTTTTAAGAAGCTTGGTCTAAAAAACCCACTGAGGGCAAACGATCACGTGGTTTAGAGAAGGGTAACAATCAGGTACATAAGGACATTGCCAAAGATATAATGATAAATAGAAATATATCTGTATAGACAAATTGCATTCATTTCTGGCTAATGATCAAAGAGGAAAGAATCAATGAATATTTTTGTTGTTATTTTTTTTGAGAAAGAGGTTTATCTGTTCAATAAATAGCCTTGGTTGTTTGAGATATTTCCATGAACCATGTGGTCTTGGTCTCACATAGAACTACTTTCCTGTATGTCTCCTGAGTGCTGGAATTACAGGTGTGAACCACCACAATCTCGCTCCTAAAACAGATATTGTATTCCACATATTTTGCCCCTTCTTTACGTTCTTTCAGTCTCTGACCCCAGCTTATATTTAGGAATTTAAATAGTGACAGGATACTGCAAGTTGAGCCTGTAAGGCAATATAAAGCTTTTCATGAAAAAGTGTACCATAATTATTTCATAGTACAGGAATAAGTTTGAACAGCAGATCTGGAGGAGAAGTGTCAGAAGACAGAGAAAAATAGGGAAGGCAGAATAAGGAAAAGGTCAGCCTGGGACCAGAGAGTAATTGCTTATGCCATGTCTTATTCTAAGTAAGCTTCTGCTCATGAAGATAACTTCTTGTATACTACATCTATTGGGAAATGGAAGGAAATGATAGACTTCTAAGGCGTCATGATAATTAGCACCATTGATGAGACAACCTCAGGAAGGCTGTAAGCAGTGGAGTACAGGGAAAACAGGCAATCCCATTAACATTGCAGCTAAGGTACAGTACATCCATGGGCATAAAAACTATAGCTACATATGGTTCAATTAGAACACACCAGATTTTTCAAACCTTTTCTCTCTAAAGCCACAAAAAAATATCAATATATTTACATAGTCCACAATAGTTCACCCAGACCTCTTTTGGCTGAATACATTAACTATAGCAATTTGTATTCTGTGATAAGGTCTCTCATATCCAGTTATAGATGACCCTCATCTGTGGATTCTGCCATTTATACCAAGAGAAAATGGGTTATCTGGAATGATTAACTGATTCCACATTGTTCCCCTTAACTACTGTTGAAGGATGAAATCTCAGCTTCCATCCCACCCTCTTTCTTTCTGCACTGTGACTCTAGCAGTATCAGAAGCCATGAACTCAATCCTTGCACAAATCTCTTCATACATAATTCCTAATAAGCAGATATCTTGGGAGTTCACTCATTTAACTGGTCTATTTTCATTCTCACTGACCAGTCAAGAGCCAGGCAGGAAGGAAGTGTGGAGTTTCTTCCCAGCACCTTTAGCCATGAAGCAGGATTAGAGTTCAAAACAATTCTCAATTATATAGCATAGAACAAAGTTACAAAAGACTTTTACTCTTCTCAGAAAGTCAATAATAAACATCACTTCATGAAAGGAATGGAATAAGTAAAATCTAAGAAACATGGAAGCATGCTGCACGGATACAAGCAGTAATGTGTTTAAAGAAGACATTTAAAAAGATGACAAAATCTGGGTGGTGGTGGCACATACATTTTAATGCTAGTGCTCATGAGGCAGATGGAAGCTCATCTCTGTGTGAGTTCAAGTTAAATGACCCTGGTCTACAAGATATAGTTGAGGAACAAGTGGCACATTCACAAAAAAATGGGGTCTCAAAAACTAAATAAATAAAAATTAAAAAGAAAAAACAACATAAACAGATACATCCTTGGCTAGATGCCTCACTTATGCAGAAGGCCAGGCCCCAGCTAGATCCACATATCAATGCCACCACCCTGAGTCAATGGTACTGGGTCAACACCCCCCATCGCTGGGCATCTGCTAAAGAGAATTCAGAAGGAGAGTGCAAGGTCCTGGCTGGAATCTGCATATCCATGCAGGAGCATCTTGGAGGAAACACCCATTACTAGGATCTATGACCCCCATTGCCAGGACTCTGCTAGAGGTGAGTCCGGGGTTGCACTCAAGATTTACCAAACCCTAACCTGGAAACTCCCTAGTTTGACTCCAGATCATGCTCCACGTGTGGCTTGTTCTAAGCTCAAAAGCACATAGGAAATAGATAATTTAATTTCAACAGAATCCAAAGGGAAAAACATGGAAATTATATATACAAAACCACTGTCAACATCAAATCACTTAGACAAAAAACCATTAACTTGAATAATGGCCCTTACTTTCCCTCAGCGTTAATGAGTATTATCTCATGCAAATAAATAGAGAAAGGCTAACAGAATAAATACTGAAACAGAATCCATCCTTCTTTTGCACACAAGAAACACATGTAAAATCCGAAGATAGACATTGCAAGGGTAAAGGGCTGGGAAAGATCTTCCAATGAACTGGATGAGAAGCAAGCAAGGTCTAGCTATATTAACACCTAACAAGTTGAACTTGCAAGCCAAATCAATCAAGAGATGAAAACAGTCATTTGTATTCATCACAGAATATCCTAAGCACAAAACCTCAATTCTGAACCTCTATACCCTGACCTGACAGCACTCACATTCGTAAAAGAAATGGTCACTAAAACTCAAGACCTCACATAAAACCACACACTGGGAGATTTCAACACCCCACTCTCACCAATAGACAGGACCACAAGTCAGAAACTTTACAAAGAAACAGAAGAACTAACAGAAGTTATGTCTCAATTGGGTTTCACAGACATCTATTGAACCTTCCATCCAAACAAAAAAGAATAAAAATTCTTCTCTGCTATCCCATGGAACATTCTCTGAAGTTGACCATATACTAGGCAACATAAATATCCTCATCCGACCCCAAAAACATTTGAATGTTACCCTGTATCTTATCAGACCTCCAAGCATGAAATCGCCATTCAATAAAAACAACAACAAATCACAGAAAACCCTACATACTCATGGAAACTGAATAATGCTCAATTTCAACAAACTTGGATCCTAAGGAAATAAAGAAATTAAGGAATTCCCTAAAATTCAATGAGGTTGTGGATAAAACAACCATGGATTTATGGGGGCACCTTGAAAGCACTGCTAAGAAGAAAGTTGATTGCATTCCAGTGCCCATATGAAGAAGAACGGATGAGAGACACATTAGAGAATTAACAACCCAACCTGAAAACCTTAGGACACAAATGAAGCAAACTCAACCCTCAGGAGTAGGCCCCATTATCAATTTTTGGGCTCAAAACAATAAAGTAGAAAACAGGGAAAACAATACAAAAAAAAATCTATGCAATCAAGAGTTGGTTTTTTCAGAAAATTAACAAGGTAGACAAACCTTTATCCAAACTAAACAAAAAGCATAGAGAGAACATGGAAATTAACAAAATCAGAAACAAAAAGTAGTACATAACAATAGACATGGAGGAAATCCAGGCAATTTTCAGGTCATATTTTGAAAACTTATACTCCACAAAATTTGAAAAGTCAAAGGATATGGACAAATTTCTGGATAAGTCTTACTTAACAAAATTAAATCAAGAATAGACAAGCAACTTATATTGACCTATAAAAACTAACAATGTAGGAGCCATCATAAAAAGCCTTCCAACATAAAAAAAAAAAGGATTCTTCAGTGAAGAATTCTACCAAAAATTCATGGAAGAGCTAATATTAATTCTACAGAAACTGTTCCATAAAATAAAACAGAAGTTTCTTTACCAAACACATTTTTGAGGCTACAATCACCTTGATACCCATTCACACAAAGACACAACTAAGAGAAAATTACAGACCAATATCCCTCCTGCACATTGATGCAAAATACTCAAGAAAATATGGGGAAACCGAATCCAAGAATATATCAGAAAAATCATCTACCATGATCAAGTAGGCTTCATGCTTGGGTTGCAGGGATGGCTTCACATATGAAAATATATCAAATATACCACTATATAAACAAATTGAAAATGAAAAAAATCACATGATCATCTCCCTAGATGTAGAAAAAAACCTTTGACAAAATTCAACATCCTTTCATGTTAAAGGTCTTGGAGATATCAAGGATAAAAGGAATTTATATAAACATAATGAGAGCAATATGTAGTAAACAAAGAGCAAATATCAAGCTGAATGTAGAGAAGCTTAAGGCGATTCCTCTAAAATCAGGACAAAGCCAAGGCTGCCCTCTGTCTCAATATCTATTCATTATGGTATTTGAAGTGCTAGCTAAAGAAATAAGACAAGAAAAGGATATCAAGAGGATACAGATTGAGAGGAAGAACTCAATCTTTCCCTATTTTAAGAAGATATGATAGTTTAAATAAGCAACCAAAAAACTCTACGAGGGTAATCCTACAGCTGAAAAACACATTCAGCAATGTATCATCATACAAAATAAACTGAAAAAAAGATCGTAGCCATTCTATATTCAGACAACAAAGGGGCTGATAAAGAAATCAGAGAAACATCACCCTGTACAATAGCCACAAACAACAAAAAGTACCTTGGGGTAACACTTATCAAACAAGTGAAAGACCTATATAATAATAATTTGTGTCTCTACAAAAAGAAATTAAAGAAAACACCAGAAAATGTAAAGATCTCCCAATCTCATGGATAGGTAGAATAAACATAGTAAAAATGGCAATATTGCCAATGGCAATCTACAGATTCAATGCAATATCTATTAAAATGCCAGCACAATTCTTCACTGACCTTGAAAAGATAATAATTAACTTTATATTGAAAAAACAGGGCTTCTCTCCTGTCTCTAGATTAAGGCAGTTATCCCTCCATGGGGGATGTGTTCGCAAGGTCCTTTTGTGCACCAGGGATACATCCTGGCTCCACTGTCTGAGGTCCCTTAGACTGCTCAGTCCTTCTGGCTGTGACCCATATTCAGGGGGGCCTGAGTCAGTCCCATGCTGGCTTCCCAGCTATCAGTCTGGTGTCCTGTTAGCTCCTCCTTGTTCAGGTAAGCTGTCTGTATGTGTTTCTGCTGCCTGGTCTTGTCCTCTCCATCTGCATCTGGGTTCTATTTCAACTCAGTGTTTATGTATGGGTGTTTGCTCCTGTTTCCATCATATGGAATTGGGGTGGGAGATGGGAGGGGAGCGTGGTTAGAGTGCCTGTGAGAGGGCAGAGAGGGTAAAAGGGAGGGAAGGAGAGAGGGAGGAGGGGAGGGAGGGAGAGATGTTGGGAGGGAGGGAGAGATGTTGGGAGGGAGGGAGAGAGGGAGAGGGAACTGGGATCGACATGTAAAATAATAAATTAAATAAACAAAAAAAAATGCTTTGACTCCAAAATTTTAGTTCAAGGACACGTTACTGTGGAAAAGGATTTATATTTTTGTTTCCACAGAAAATGCAAAGATGTGGATTCCTTCCAGACTAATATGGTTTGATCAAGTCAGACCGCCTGAAGCAGAGTACCACGTGATCCTACATTCAAAAAAGGTGGACATGCAGCCTTACAGACTACAGCAAAGATTTCTGCAGCTTCATCGAATCTCCCATGACAGCGCCCCTTATGAGCAGGACATAGTTTGGACAGAACGACGCCCAAATTCCCAAATATTGTGTATAAATATTTGTTGTCATTTAAATGGACCTGGTTATATAAAATAAATAAAAAAATGGAAAAAAAATAAAACATCTGTGAGCATGAAAAAAAGTTGTTGAAAGAGAAAGAAAGAAAGAAAAAAACAAAAGAACGGGAATAGCCAAAACAACATGTATTATAAAGGAACTTCATGAGTCATCATTATCCCTGACTTTAAGATCTACTACAGAGCTATAGTCATGAAAACAGCCTGGTATTAGCACAAAGATAGACAAGTACCTCAATGAAATTTAATAGAAAATCTTGATATTAACCCACACACATATGAGCACCTGAATTTGACAAAACAGCTAAAAGTGTACACTGGGATAAGGAAAGCATCTTCAGCAAGTGGTGCTGGTACAACTGGATGATGGTGTATAGAAGACTGAAGATAGATCTATGTCTATTGCCATGCAAAAAACACAAGTCCAAATGGATCCCTCCATAAATCCATCCACACTAAACCTCTTAAGAAAAAAAAATTAGATGCACTCTTCAACAAATTGGTACAGGAGACCGCTTCCTGACAATAACTCCAGGAGCATGGACACTGAGATCAACAACTAATGAATGGGACCTATTCAAACTTAGAAGTTTCTCTAAGGCAAAGGACACAGTGGACAAGACCCAACAGGAGCCCACAGACTGGGAAAAGATTTTCACCAATCCTACATCCGACAAAGGGCTGATCTCCAAAATATACAAAGAACTCAAGAAACTAGTCAACAAAACACCAAATAACTCTATGAAAATGGGGTATAGAACTGAATAGAGAACTCTAAATAGGGGAAATAAAAATGATGAAATACACTTAAGAAAGTGTTCAATATCTTTGGCTATCAAGAAAATGCAACTTAAAACAACTTTAAGATACCATCTTACTCCTGTCAGAATGGCTAAAATTAGAAACAGCAATGACAACTTATGCTTTGCAGGTGGAACTGCAAACTTGTAGAGCCATTTTGGAGACTAGCATGGCTGTTCCTCAGGATAAAGGGAATCAGTCTACCACAGGACCCAGTAACCAACCTGTTATGCACATACCCAAATGATCCACATCCATGGAACCAAGACTTGTTCTCACATATGTTCATAGCAATATTATTTATAATACCAAGAAACTGGAAGTGACTTAGATGCCCCTCAACTGAAGTATGGATAAAGAAGATGCACCACATTTACACAATGGAATACTACTCTGCGGGTGGGGAAGGGGAAAACAATGGAATCTTGAAAATCACAAACAAGTGGATGGAACTTCAAGAAACCATCCTGAATGAGGTATCCCAGTCACAGAAAGATAAACATTGGATGTATTCACTCATATTTGGATTTTAGACATAGTGCAAAATATAACCAGCCTACAAATCACACTGCCAGAGAAACTAGGATACAAGGAGGATTCTAAGAGTTTCATATAAGGTCACTCAAAAAAGCAGGTAGGGACACGGTCCCCAGATCATATGGGAATTGGGGGGTAGTGAGTGGAGAGTGAACTAGCAAAAGGAAAGAAGTAGGAGAGGAAAATCATGGGACTAGGAAGATTTGGTCAGAGGGAGGAACAGACTTGAGAAGAGAAGAGGATAGCTAGGAGAGGAGAAGAGAGATAGAGACTATAAAAAAGGGAGCCATTATAGGTTAGAAGAGGAAACTGAACCTAGAGAAATGTCCAGACACCTACAAGACTGACCACAACTAACAATTTGAACAACAGTGTAAAGGCTACCATAAATTCCCTTCCCTGACAATGAGATCAACGACTAACGTATCCACCATCTTGGAGCCCTCATCTAGTAGCTGATGGAAACAGAAGCATACATGCACAACTAAACACTGAGCCAAACAGGAATCCAGATGCAGAGAGGGAGGACAAGACCACACTGCAGAAACACATAGATACAACTGACCTGAACAAGGAGGAGCTAATGGGCTCCAGATTTATAGCTGGGAATCCAACATGGGACTGACACAGACCCCTGAACATGGGTCTAAGCTAAAAGGCCTGCGCAGTCCTAAGGGACTTCAGGCAGTGGAACCAGGAAATATCCCTGTTGCAAAAATGACTTTGGGGGAATATCCCCATGGAGGTATACTCCATTTACCTTGAGACAGGAGAGATATTTTAGTCCCTACTTCAAATGACTTGAAAGATTTAGATGACCCCTCCTGGAAGGAATCACCCTATGTGTATAGTGTCCATTGGATGGGAGGGGAGAGTGGCCGGGGGCTCGGGAAGGTGGGAGGGGGAGGAGTGTGGGAGTAAGGTAGAGTGAACTGGTTTGATATGTATAAAAAAAAATTTAAAAATTAAAAACATTAAAAACATACCAATGTAATTTTCAAAAAAAATAAAGTTAACATATTTTAATAACTTAAAATTTTTACCTCTATTGACTTTGAAATATCACACTTCCACAGAGAGAACATTACTTCCAGCACAAGTTCTAATAGATCTTACTAATAAAAACTCACAGTAACCTATCAGGGAGGGGAGGATGAAAACTGAAGGATCACAGATTCAGAGCATCTGGCTATTAGAGTTCTTTTCTCTACCTATTCTCAGACAATCCATGTGCTCCTGTCCTCACACTGCCTCCTCAGATTGACTGCTATCTCTTCGACCCCTCAGACTAACTGCTCAAACAACATCATCTCACTGCATGCTCTTCTGTCTCCTCTACCTTATCTTCCTCTCTCTGTCCAGCCATGTCAATCCTATCTCCAAATCCCTACTGCTGGGATTCAAGGCCTGATTCCCAAGTCCTGGGACCACCTTAGTGTGAGCTGTTTTTCTTTTAGACAGACTTTGTATGTGTCTAACTAGTGGCATAGTGTGTGTTTCTAACTACTGATTTAGTATGTGTGGATAACTAGTGACTTAGGTGTATAGCTGACTAAACACATAGAAATACATAGGTGAATAGCTAACTACTATCTCTGTGTTTCTGGCTGACTATTTTCTTGGTGTTTGTGGCTGGCTAGTGAATTAGATGTGTGGCTGACTAGTGACTTAGTATGGGTGAGTAAGTAATGATATATTGTGTGTGGCTAACTAGAGATATAGTGATTGTGGGAAACTAGTAACCTAGCTTTGTGGCTAACTATTGACTTAGTCAATGTGGTTAATTACTGCTTAGGCGACGCTAGCCACAGAGCAATCCTGCCTTTCATCTCAACCTTCACAAACTGTGCACCTACATACTCTGGTCTGTGTTCAAACACATGACAGATTAAAACATGCTGGGAAATTACAAAATCACTCTCCCCTACCACAGTCATATACTTTTTTCATAGTGGTGACTCCAGCACCTGGTTGCTTATCCTGAATTCTCTTGCTGTGTAAACAATTTTCCTTATTCTGGTCTGAAGGCAGAAACAATTGTCCACATACAAATGCTTTTCCTGTGACAGCACTGGATAGTTAGCTACTTGACTCTAATGGTAAATTAAATCTCTTAGGGGTTACAGAAATTTAAGAATTTTGAAGGTATAGTACAGAAGACAGCAAGGCCATTGCTTTGGAGAGCAACATCATGCAACCAATTCCACTTACATCAACATAAGATTGTCTCATAAACATTCTTCTAACATGATGAAATTGCATATGTTCTAGCATTAATATGCAGTCCCAGGGAGAAATCACTTCACCCACAAAGGAGATCCATAAAGACAAATATTTCTAATATAACATGTATCTATCTCTGGAAAATACTCAGAGAGAAGCCAGCCTAGAAATAGTTTGAATTTCATATATGATATCTTTCTTAAATGGCTTTTAAGTTCAAGCTCCATTTTACACATTGAACAATTTCAGTAGGGACTGGAGCATGTCTACCTACTTAGGGAGATGGGAGGGATTAAACAGCAAATGTGTTCCCAGTACTGTTCCTAAAGGCCACCAGATACCTGAAACTGAAGGACCTGTTCCACATATAGGATCCTGAGGTGAACATGATGGGGAATGAGATAGATAGGAAATATAGAAGGTAAAAAAGAGTTTTAGAAAAGCTGGGATGGCTAGATGTGTCCCATGACAAGCTTCTTAAGGAGAACAGACTCTTGTATACTATTTCTACAGAGGAAATAGAAGCAAAGGGGACACTTACATGAAGTAAGTAGAAACCCAATCAATGGGACAAACTCAGGAGAACACTAAAACAATGCAGTCCTAGCAGAATACACGGTATCTCATGATCATTGCTGACTAAGCCCACAGTGGCCTTGGGACTTAGAACCATAGCTATATATACTTTATATCTACAGATCTGAAGCAACCTGTCCACAAAGGCTTTGTTCCATAAAATTACCAGCTCTCCCATGCAAATACCTGGTTTTTGACAAGGTTCTCTATTTTATTGTCAATACACCAGGCCCTTAGGAAAAGCTTTCAAGACCTAGTCCCCAGGCTGTTACAATCTCTTCTAAGAATATTTCTCATCCCTACATGAGGACCTAAGTGAAAGCTTTGCTTTATCAGGGAAACTCATACATCATTGGTTTACTTTTTAAAATCTGGTGTCCTATTGCCACTCTGTTAGAACTATGCTTTTCTGGAGAAGAAAACTGCAACTATAAGATATAATAAATTTTAAGGTTGCTCGTGAACCTCTAAAAGCATTCTGAGCAGCTTGTTACAGGGCAGTTCTATGATAACGGTAAAGGACTAGATGCTGTTGTAAAACAGGAGTTGCTTCTCCTGTAATGGTTTGGAGTCAAAGGTCTGGAAAATCATGGTGAACAAATATGTATCTAGGATTCAAAATTCAAAGAGGACTGGTCAGCATACACTTATCTTTGTGTGTTTTAGAGGCAGTACTACCTCAGTTAAATTCTACTTTGTGAGACATAATATCTTCAAAGCATTTGTAAATCCTTTGTGTTACATATTCTACTCCTGTAAATCACTGCTCAATAGTGAAGTGCTACCCTTACATGAGATGTCTTTTACAACATGCAGAAAATTAACAATAAATGGATCTTACACATAAAATTAAAATGCAAATTGCTGAAATTCTAAAAGGTACTTAACTAAAAGGCCTCTGGAAGTTTGTTGCCATGATTTCAGTGGGTGCACCTGATGTATGTAGAAGTTGACATAAAAGAGGTTTCCATACACACCTCCCTGCTCCCAGTGCTCAAAGCAGATACATCCCACAGAGTAGTTATTTGCAGGACTGCATGAGTACTCAGGGGACAGGTAGTCTGGCTATAGTTTCCCAGCCAGATCCAGGAATACCCACCACACTGGATCCATCACCTCACCATCTCCCACTACCCATGAGGACAGCAGCCCCTCACTCACCATGCTGTGGTTTTCCAGTTTTCCCTTCCTCAAAGCACAGCACTACAAAATGACTGGCCCCAGTTTCTCTTCAAATCCAGACCAGAAGGGCCATGCACTTCTTTTGACAGGCAGTTCACAAAGGGGCCTGATTGGCTAGTAAGGCCTGAGTGATAAAAGCACCTCCCAGGTGGTTGCAGAGTGCTTAAGGACAAATTGCAATGGTTACTGTTTGCCTTCTACCCCAGACAAAGTATTTTGTACATCAGCAGTGATGTGCATTTCTATAGCAATTGTCCTATAGCTGACCCCTGTTATCTTTCTGTAGTATACAGGCATTTTCCCTTTCTTCCTCCTACACACAATGTGGCTAGTTAACTATACTTACTTAAATGGATTGAGTGATTCTAGGTGAAAAAGCTTAAGGGAGCTCAAAATATTCATTAACAACCACACAGAAATTTGGGGATACAAAAAAATGTTATTTGTTATTTGGTTTAACACTGAGTTTAGTTGAACTAAATTTACTTTTTATCTGTTTGTCACAGGAAGTTGAGACAATCAGGACAAAAAAGCAGGGACCAGATCTCAAAATAAGATAAATGATCTTTCTCGTGGCAGAATGCCAGATGATGGCTCCATAGATGTAGAATTTTATCCCTGAAACTCACAGAAAACGCTTGCCAAAGACGTAATAATGAGAAAAGTAGTCTTAATAGAAAATTGAATATGTACAGAGGAATTGAACTAGGAAGTATGTATTTGTGAGCACTATTGTTAGCCAATACATCTTCATTGAGCAGATAAAAAACAAAACAAAACAAAAACCAACTGCATTAATCAAGGTTCTCTGCATGAAAAAGAATGTAGGATGAATCTCACCATATATGTAGAAAGTGGATTTATTAGGATGTCTCATAAGCTGTGATGTAGTTAGTCCAACAAAGGTTATCTACTAATGGGAATCTGAAGAGTACAGCAGTTTTTTAAATTTATCAGGATGGATGTCTCAGCTGGTCATTATACATCAAAATTCCAAAAAAGTAGGCTCTAATGGTAGTAAAAGACTAAACTTGTACCCAGAGCTAGGGTAAGCAGCCAAAGAGGGAAAGTTTCCTCCTTCAATACCATTTATACATGTAGGCTACCACCAGAAGATTGATCTGATTTTTCCTTTATGTGACTTTGTTTTGTTTTTTGTTTTCAAAACAGCATTTATCTGTGCAGGACTTAAACTCATTCCGTGGATTTGGCTAGCCTCAACCTAAGCAAAATCAGGCAGCCTCCTGTGTCCTGGAATTAAACATTTGCACTGCCACCAGCTAAATGTAGATCTCATCATCTGTTTGCATACAAGGCTTCTGTATGGCATTGGCAGTCCTGGAATATAGTCTGCCAGTCTAAAGTTTCTCAGCTCCTAAATTGGAATCCGTTCCAACTTGTCATGTGTTCAAAGTGCTCCAATAACTCCTATTATCCTTAAGATATTATCTTTCCTGCTACAGGTCACCTGTGACTTGATGATGAATGTCTCCTAACTAAATAGCAATGATTTGGGAGTAGACAGGTTAACCACCCTGAAAGAATAAGTGCAGCAATGGAGTGCCTGAAGGCACATAGTATGTGCAATTATGGAGTGCCTTTAGCATTAGTGGAAGCAATTTCTGTTTTCCCTTTATACATATTAATAAAAGTCCCCTTCCATTGCCGCACCTTTATTTGACTACTTAAGTTTGGTGTATGAAAAAAATGGAGCTTTCATTATTGACTGAATCTGCCTGCTTGACATTATATTATGTCTCTATCTTCCTTTCATCAATGATAGCTAGTCTTCCACTTGTCCACATTCACCGACTGAGAAATGGACATGGGCCTGAGCTGCTGCTGTTTCTGATTACAGTCCTACAAACTCCTTGATATTTGTGTGGAGATCATAAGTGAACTTTGTGGGGTCCACTTTTGGCCTACCACCAGGGCAAATGTAGACTCATAAATTTCTCATTTTCCAGGGAGTCACATTGTAGAAAAAGTATTGATTCTTTCAAAAGAAAATGTCTCTAGGAAAAATAACATTGACTTCTTATGTGTCCACATTATAGCAGAAACAGGAACCGAGTATATGGGAGTGTTTTAGAGATGGAAAAAATTCCATATTTACCTTTGTTATTTGTTTTGCATTATAAGTCTATTAAGACCCTTGGTATAGATTATTTACTGTTTTCTTTTTTCATAAGTACTCAAACTGAATAAATATGCTTTACATTTTCATCAATTTTACTTTTGTATTTTTTTCTCTTCTTTCTAAGTATAGTATTACTGTGACATCGTGTCTTAAATAGAACTCACATTATAGATTAGTCTGTCCTAGGACATAAGAGATATCTGTCCAGCTTGAATCCAGAGTGTTGGCAATAGAGTTTGGCTTGCCAACAGAGAAGTTAGTTCATTAGCTTGGCTCACTTATGATGAATGACTGAGCCTGGTTGTCAGTGTAGCCACAAAACAGGCTCTGGTACTAACTTCAGGAACAGAAGATGGTATCCATTAAGTGCAGGTTTTCTGCATCAAAGTCCATTGTCTTCCAAATATGGGAAATATTATTTTTCCTCATCATTTTGTCTGATAAAACTCACCAAATACCTTAGAAGGGTTCTATCTATTACTGCTAGTGGTGACAGCCAGGTTCACAGAGATAAGAGGGTTTTTATACAGTTAAGTGTAATTCTTCATATTATTCATCCCATCATTCTAATGTCTCACTAAGTAAACTTGAAACTGTGAAGCCAGTCATAGTGGCAGATGCCTTTAGTAATGGTTCTTAGAGAGTGGAGGTAGGAATTATAGGATTTCACAGTCACTCAAGATGAAAGTGGTCTCTGGTGTATGGTTTTCATACCACAGTCAAAGTTAGTCTGTGACTGCTTGAGGACAGTGTCCATAAACTTTCCCAAAGCTCTTGGTCTTTAGGGCCACGGCACCAGCAAATGTTAGGTAAGTTATTCATCCCACCTTATTTCCTATTCATACTTTTAATGAATTCTGTTAAGATAGAATCAAAGTTATTTTACATATCCCTATCTATTCCCTCACCCTCTCATGTTCACGCTGATCCAAAAGTCATTTGGGGCAGGGACAATGCCCAACAACATGTGTCTAGTCTGAGTGAGTATCTGTCCATGAGGAATGGGCTCCTGAAGTCTTTCATACATCAGGGATACATCCTTATTCCACTGCCAGAGGCCCTTCCACTTACTAGGCCTTTTAAATGAGATGCACTTTTAGGGGTTTTAGATCAGTCATATTATGGTTTCCCAACTATCAGACTGGGGTTAATGAGCTCCACACTGTTTTGCCTAGGTGATTCTGTGGGTATCTCCAACCTGGTCTTGTCACCTTATCACTCCTCCCTCTCTGCAACTGGATTCCAGGAGTTCCACTTAGTGCTTAGCTGAGTATGTTTGCTTCTGTTTCTGTCAACTACTGGATGAAGGCTCTAGAATATCGTATAAAGTAGATATCAATCTCATTATAGGGAAGGGCATTTAAGGTAGCATCTCCACTATTGCTTATATTCTTATTTTGGGTCATCCTTGTAGATCTCTGGACATTTTCCTAGTGCCAGATTTCTCTTACTACCTATTATAACACCATCTAATATGGTATCTCTTTTGTTGCTCTCCTCTATTCTTTCCAAAACTCAGTCTTCTTGATGCCTCTTGTTCTGTCCCATTCTCTTCTCCCACTTCTCTTTCTCCTAACTCTCCCTCCCCTCACCCAATGCTCCCAATTTTCTCAGGAGACCTTGTCCCTTTCCACTACTCTGGGAACACAATGTCAGGCCTTTCATGGGTGAAGGCTGAAGTGAGGTGAATCCAGAGGAGGGCGCCCCTTGACACCCTGAGGGCAGGGCTTGGAACAGTGCTACAAAACACTGCCAGGACTCGGAACCATCCTCTCTCCAACTGCAGCTCAATGTTAAGGCTGAAGCTTTACACAACCTGCTTTGTCCATCTATCAAGGAATAGGTGCCGATGGTCTACAGGATGGCAGCTAAGGGAAACCTTGTAAACCACACCTCCTGCTAAAAGCAATCCCACCTCTCTATATCATCCCTGGCAAGAAGGAAGAAACCATACTTAAACCAATATGTGCATACCCAGGGAGGATGGGTTGTTGTGTGGGAACCATGGCTTCTGTATCTATACAAAGAGTTTATAATGTTTGGTAGTCCTGATCCATACCTGCCCTCAAGTTCTGTGTCTTTTCTGCTCATTTAGTCCTGTAACTGAGGCTTTGGGAGCCAATCAGAGCTTCAAGCATAGACACCAGTCATAGGGGGAGGTTTCTTCCCCAGTTTTATATGCTGTGACTTTGGTACAGAGTATGAAACCAGAAGGTGGAGAAGCTTGGGTTGACATCTTTCTTGCTCCCATTATCTCACTTTCCTCTCCCTCTCTCTCTCCTCATGCTGTCTTTCTTTCTCTCTGTGTCTCTCTGTCTGTCTGTCTCTCTGTCTCTCTCTCTCTCGGGTTGCAGCATACATCAGAAGGGCTGACCAGTTTGTCATTTATCTTGGGTGTAGTGAACTTAATAAGAAAAATGCTCCACAAAAAAAAAAACATTCTGATTATTAAACTTAAAGAAAAGTATGATGGCTAAAATCTTCACCAAATTGTTTGCATGATTTTGATTTCCTCTTTCATGGGCTCTTCCCTATCACTTCATATCAAGATAATAGAGAAAGGATAGAGACAGGGTTAGAGATATGGACGAGAATAATTATAGAACGTTCATTGCCAGGACCTATGTCAGGATTTTGACAAAATTCTATAGTTCCTGCTAAAAGAATAACTCAAGAGGCTAATATTCTTGGGAACAAGTGTGAGCAAATGCAAATCCATGCACTGGCATTACATAATTAAAATTAAATCAAATCTTAACCTAAACATATTTTCTCCTGTGAATATACCATATTGTGAGCACTCATTCCTAAAACCCAGGTACTTAGGTGTTTAAAGTCTTAACAGTTTCCTCCAATATGAATTGCTTTATGTAATACAAAGGAAATGTGTAGAATTGGATTTACAGAAATCAATCTTATAAATGGGGTTTTTATATTGTTAAAGTAATGATTGAAAGGGCCCCCATTGTAGGGCCTCTGCTAAAGAGACCTCAGCTGGAGAGTGCCAGGTCCCAGCTAGATCTGCCTATCAGTACAGAAACATCCAGAGTATCAGCCAGTATTTGTCATCCATTGCCAGGCCTTGGCTAGAGTCCTCTACTGGATTTTTGGACCCGTCCCTGAGAATTGCCGGTCTCCATGGGACCACTCTGAGTTCCTGCAGGGTGGATCCTTGACCACCATTGTAGGGGCTATGCCAAACAGGCCTCAGCTGGAGAGTGCCAGGCCCAGGCTAGATCTGCCTATCAGCGTAAGGAATACCCTGGCTCCCAGCCTTCGAAATCTTTGACTTGTATCGCCAGTCTTCTGCTGGAATCTGAACTTATATCCCCATTTCTGGGCCCTGACTGTGGAGAGACCTCCCAGGGTGCTTGGAGCACCAAGAGCTACAGATATCAAACTTCTGACCTACCAAAACACACCAGGGAAGAAGCTATGGGAAGATGGCCATACAATAAAACACCTAACAACAGAATGACAAGAATAACAGCACCAGAATCTACAGAACCTACACCAAATGGACCAGAAAAAAACAAAGCAGATGAAGTAGAAGAGAACGAATTAAAAATTATTGCCATAAAACATGAAGATGTGAGAAAATACCTTAAAGAAATGGAAGAAAAAAAAAACAAAGAATTGGAAAAACTGAACAATTTTCTTGAAGAGAGTACAGAAAGCCAGAAAACACAATTAAGCAAGTGAAGGAAATGTTTCAAGACTTGAAAATGGAAATGGAGACAATAAATAAAATGTAAACCGAAGGAATTCTGGAAATGGAAAAACTGGGCAAATGATCAGGAACTACAGAAGAAAGCATAACCAAGAGAATTCAAGAGATGGAAGAGAGAATCTCAGGCACAGAAGATAAAGTAGAGGAAATAAATTCACCGACCAAAGAACATCATAAATCCAACAAATCCTAAAGAAAAAACATCCAGGAAATATGGGAAACTGTGAAAAGGCCAATCCTAAGAATAATAGGCATAGAGGAAGGTGAAGAAGCCCAGCTCAAAGGTGCCAAAAACATATTCAACAAAATCATTGAGTAAAACTTTCCCAATCTGAAGAGGGACATGCCCATGAATGTACAATGAGCATACCAAACACCAAAAGGACTCCTCACCATATGATAATCAAAACATCTAACATACAAATAAAGAAATTACATTAAGAGCAGCGAAGGAATAATTAAAGGTAACATATAAAGACAGACCTATGAAAATTACGCCTGACTACTCCATGGAAAGCCTCAAAGTGAGAAGGTCCTGGACAGATATTCTACAAGTATAAAGAGTCCACGGATGCCAGCCCAGGCTACTATACCCAGCAAACCTCTCAATCAGTATAGATGAAGAAAACAAGATATTTAATGATAAAGCCAGATTTTCACAATATGTATCTACAAATCCAGCCATACAAAAAGATTTGGAAGGAAAACTCCAACCCAAGGAAGTTAACTATGCTCACAAAGATGTAGGCAAAAGATAATCCACTTCACCACAAATCAAGGGTAAAGCAGGACCAATAAATTCACAATACCATTGCCAACAACAAATCTAAAACAAACAAGCATTGACAATCCATGGTCCTTACCCTCCCTCAACATTAGTGGCCTTAACTTTCTTGTAAACAGACACAGGCTAACAGAGTGGATATGAAGACAGAATCCATCTCACTCCTGCATACAAGAAATACATCTAAGTTTTAAAGACAGACATTACCTCAGGCTAAGAAAAGGTCTTCCAATCAAATGGACCCAAGAAGCAAGCAGGTGTGGCTATCCTAAAATCTAACAAGTTAGACTTCCAACCAAAATTAATCAAAAGAGATGAAAACCGTCATTCTGTATCCATCACAGGAGAAATCCATCAATACAAAGTCTCAGTTCTGAACGACTATGATCCAAATACAAAGGCAACCACATTCATAAAAGAAATGCTAATAAAACTCAAACCTCACATAAAACCTCAGTCACTTATATTGGGAGACTTCAACACACCACTGTCACCACTAGACAGGACAACCAGTCACAAACTTACCAAAGTAACAAAAGAATTAACACAAGTTT
Organism: Phodopus roborovskii; assembly: GCF_943737965.1. NCBI lineage: Eukaryota > Metazoa > Chordata > Mammalia > Rodentia > Cricetidae > Phodopus > Phodopus roborovskii. Next base: position 200,740 of record NW_026126934.1, on the reverse strand, counting down.
CATCTCAGTTGGGTTTAACAGACATCTATAGAATGTTCCATCCAAACAGAAAAGAATAATCTTCTTCTCTGTTCCACGTGAAACCTTCTCTAACATTGACCAAATAGTAGGTGGCAATAACAAACCTCAACAGATACAAGAGAATTGGAATAGTCCCCTGTATCTTATATGACCAGCATGCTTTAGAAATTGGATTACAACAACAACACAAATCGCAGAAACCCTACAAACTCATGGAAACTGAACAATGTTCAATTGCACCATACCTGCATCAAAGAAGAAATAAAGAAATTAAGGACATCCTAAAATTCAACAAGAATGAGGACACAACATACCCAAACTAATGGAACACTTTGAAAGCAGTGGTACCAGAGAAATGCATTGCACTATGTGCCCATATGAACATAAACATAGGATAGTCACAATATAGAATTAACAGCGCAATTGAAAGCTTTAGAACAGAGAGAAGCAAACTCACCCTGGAGGAGTAGACACCAGAACGTAATAAATTTGAAGGCTGAAATCAATAAAACAGAAACCAGGGAAATAATACAAAAAATCAAGATAACAAAGGGTTGATTTTTCAAGAAAATCAACAAGATAGACAAAACTTTATCCAATCTAATGAAAAATCAGAGAGAGAACATGCAAATTCACAAAATCAGAAATGAAAAGGGGGACATAAAAATGAACACGGAAAAAATCCCGGAAACATTCAGGTCATACTTTGACATACTATGACCTTTATATTTACAACAAATGTACAGTGATTAAGAAGGTATACAATATTTGGGAAAGGATAAAGGTGAGATACAGAGACAAAGACAAGAACAAAACCTGGAAAATATAATCAACTTTTTATCAAAACACCAGAGGAATCTCAGCCAGGGAAACCGAGATCTTGACCATTGTTACCCAGCTACCAATCATGCTAGTTGTTTCTATCTTAAATAAAAAGAATTCACAACTCCCTCAAAATTGATTCAGAAGAATAGTCACTCTCTTTTGCTTCTTTCCCTCCAGGTACTGATATTTTTCCAAACAGAGATGCCTCATGGTTTAGAGCACTCTCTAAAATGGGGGTAATATCTTTCTATGCTTCTGCAAACTCTAATGGCTCCTTGTGGTTTAAGGCAAAACCAGCCCCACTATGCCCACATAAAAATTAATACAGAAGAATGATTTAATTTCTGCTTCCTACCACATGTATAATGCCCCAGCATGTAGAAACTGCCCTGTCCACCCACTAAACACCATGCACACTTGAGAAAAGAGCATTTAAAAAATTCCTTTTTTCTCAGGAACTCAACTTTCCTGAAACATGTTATGGTAACTAGTGGGTGTGGAAAGTTATAAGAGTTGTGATCATGTATTGCTGAAAGATGATTCTAATGACCAATTTCCACTGGTTTATAAACTGTGTGTGACACATAAAGACAAATCTGAATGTGGAATACAATATTGATAAATTCCATAAGCAAACTTTCTGTTTTTCCCTTGGATGTTCCCAACACATACCAACATGTATCAAAAGAAACCTTGTCATTCACATTGAACACCAATATTTGTTTCCTTTTGTTTTTTTTTTTTTGTTTATTTTGTTTTGTTTTGTGTTTTCCTTTGGTTTTTCTTTTGGTTTTCAAGGCAGGGTGTCTCTTTATGTTTGGGTGGGTGTCTCTTTATGTTTGGGACCTACCCTAAAACTCTCTTTGAAAATCATACTGGCCTCAAACTCACATAGAGCTTCTTGCCTCTCCCTCTCAAGTGCTTGAATAAAAGTTGTGTGCCACCACAGCCCAGTGTGGACACAGAGATTTCATTCACCCAAGGGACCCTATACTCAGGGAGGATAAGAGGAAATGTGCCATTGCCCAGGTCAGCACAGGGCACATGTTCCCTTCCTGTCCCTGCAGAAATGACACACTCTGAAGCTTAAACACTGACCATGCTATGGGGCTGTGGATTTCATTGTATCTTCTATACAAAAGCACTTTTGTTTCATTATCACATCAGTACTTTATCAAGATTATTGATTGACATTGTCTATGGACACCAAGAAATGGTGAGTCAGACATGTATGAACCATCTACAATTGATTATAGGCTCAACACTGATATTTCCACCCAAGGAAAGCAAGAAATTGCACATGTTCCTACCTTCCCCCACCTCTTTCTGCACTGTGCATACAACAGCTTCAAAGTTCTTAAATGAACTCAATTCTTATATATTCTTGTTGTCATTTGCATTCCCAATACCAGCCAGGGTAATTGGAAAACAGTCAATAAGTAACCATTATTTACTTCTTAATGAACACTCAAAGCCTTTTCCTAAAGTAATTGTAGGAGTTTCTTTCCAGCACTAGGTAGCAAAGGCAAGAGTAGCTGTGATCAATTCAAATCTCAACGACATCACACCATCAGTTACACCCAGCTCAATATAATTTCCAAATTTTATCCCAAAAATCACGTCTGTCTTCATTCACATGACAAGATTCAATACACCCTGAGTATTTAAAGAAGAAAACCACTGAATCTATATTAGTTAGGACTTCTATTGCTGTGTATAAGTTCTAAGACCACCACAACAATTTTTGATGTTTTTCAAGACAGGGTTTCTCTGTGACTTTTAAGGTGGTTTGGAACTAGCTCTTGTAGAACAGCCTGGTCCTGAACTCACAGAGATCAACCTGTCTCTGCCTCCTTGGTAAAAACTCTCCCAGTCAGGGATTCCAACCCTAGTCTCGACAGTGACTATCAGGGATGAAATACGCATCACTCTACTTGCAAGAAAGAGATCCCCCACAAATTTTATAAAGAAAACACGTAATTGGATTGGCTCACAGTGTTAGAAATTGAGTCCATTTTCATCATAGAAGGGAGGATGATTTGAAGAAGAATATGGTGCCGGCTACATCTTGATATGCAGGCCTCAGTAAGACATCTTATATACTTGCCCATATCCAAAACATAGGAAACCCCAAAACCCATGACCAGTGATACTCTTCTTCTCAAAATGCCAAAGTCAGTGCAAGAAAGCTCCTCTTTCTACTACTGCCATTCCCTATGATATTATAGGTGCAATCACATTCAAACCATCACAATGCAGCAATCACTGCCATTTTTTTTTATGACGGATACAGCAACTGACATACACCCTGTTTCTCCTTGCAGTGCATGCAATAAACTATTCTTTCTATTCTGGTCTGAAAGCAGCATCATGCTCCACATGCAAATCTTTTTGCTGTAAGTGCAATGGACAGTCAACTTCATGACACATATGGACAGTTTTAAAACACTAGGGTCATACTTGTTTATCTTGTTGTCATTGAGATCACTTGTAATGTAGAGGTGGATTATATTTTAAATCAATGTGCAGTGTTACAGATTAATGATTTCCATTTATTAAATATCTTCTTAAAAGTAATTAGTATCCTCAAATTAGGTGTTTAAGATGCTTGGTCCAAAAAAAAAAAAAAAAATCCTTCTACCTCTGAGGGTAAACAGTCGCTTAATTTAATGAGGAGTTTTTAAGATGAAAGAATACATTGCCCTGGAAAGCAACATACTGGGATCAAAGCAACAATTGTCAATGAGAAATCATGTCTCAGAAAATTAATTCTAAAATGCTGGGAGTAAAGCAGTTCTAGAATTTGCCTTTCCAGTGAGAAATAACTCCATAGACTAAACTGGTTAAAAAAGAAAAAGAAAAGGAAAAGAAAAAAAAAAAATCTCTGTAATGATAGCATGCAAACTCCATAGACTAAAGAGGTTAAAAAAAAAGAAAGAAAAAAAAATCTCTGTAATGATATCATGCAACCATCTCTCACTAATGTTCAAAGAGGAGAAAGCCTACAACAGATAATTTTTTTTTGAGACAGGGTTTCTCGGTTTCCCTGTGCTATAGCCTTAGTTGTAGTGGGGCTAGCTCTATAGAGCACACTAGTCTCAAACTCACTGATATCTGCCTGCATCTGCCATCTGAGGGCTGGGATTAAAGGCATTCATCATCACTCTCAGGCTCCTAAATCATATTTTGCATTCCACAATTGCTGGCACTTTTAAGTTCTTCCAGTGTCAGATGCCAGCTGACAAATTGAAGAATTTAAATAGGGTCAGAAAATTGCAAGTCAGGCCAGTAAGGCCATGGAAGTTTTCAACGGAAAAGACAGTATCATAATGATTTCATAGTACACCCAGTGACATGAAACAGCATGTCACACTTTAATGAAAGGTTCTGACACAGATGTGCCAGAAGATGAGGAAGATAGGAAAGGCAGAACAAAGAGAAGATATAACCTGGGGCAGAGAGGTCTTGCTTAACTTATGTCTTATTCTATGTACAGTTCTTATGAAGAATTGCCACCTCTTTACTACTTCCAAGAGGAAATGGGACGATAGGGGAGAACACTAGAAAGTCAGTAGGAGTAGGAGTTGTGTTCTCAGGATCTGAAATAACACCTACACAAAGGCCCTGGCCCTAGCATTCCCTTATAAGCATCTTCATTGTTTTATAGGAGGATCTCTATTTTATTCTGCATATCTCAGGGCATGATGGAAAAGTCCTAAGGCAAAGCCCCTTGGTTGTTACTATGATTTTCTCTAGAAAACTGGCCCTTTCTCTGGTACAACAGGCCCTAAGGTTCACTGTGACCAAGCAATGTCCCCTGAGTAGATTCTAAAAGTGTTGTTTTGTCAAAAGGAGATGGGCCTGGGGGCTCTTTGTGATTGAGGAGTTTCTCCTTTGTCATGGTTTGGAGCCAAATATCCTGGACAATCCTAGAGATCAAATCTATATTTTAGCACCCTAACCTCTAACAGGCCTTATTAGTACACTACTCATCTTTGGGCTATTTTATAGGCAGCACTCCCTCAGCTAAATTCTATTTTGTGGGTCTCACTATCCCTACAAATAGGAAAGTATTTCATATGAACAATTCTACTCTTCCACATCACAGTTTAGTATTGGCGTGCAATCCAACACAAGAATGACATATATGGATATGTTCAGTGTCCCAAGACTATATTATCACTCTCAGGAGTCAGAGGTATGTCCATCTCTATGAGTTTGGCACTAGACTGCTTTACAGAGCAACTTTCATGTCATGCTCAAATGCTATACCTAGAAAAAAGTTTTTTTGCCTTCCTGGAACCAGGATGTATCCCTGGAGCATGAAAGGAATTTGGGAGCATATTTCAAATGCAGAGATACTCCCTTAGCCTAGAGGCAAGAGGGATGGCATAGTCCCTACTCCAAATGACTTGATAGATTTTTGACTCCTCCTGGAAGGCATCACCCTCTCTGTGCAGTAGAGACAGGAATGGGATGGGAGCCGAATTGCGAGGCATGGGAGAGAGGGACTTGGAACTGTGGTCAATATGTAAAATAAGAAAAAATAATAAGTATGTAAAAATCAATGAAAAAAGCTATATCAAAAAAATCAAAATTAAATAAATATAAGTATGTGCAGAAATAAAGAAAAAGTCTTTTACAAGATATACACAAATAACTAAACATAAATCTTGTACCTAAGCATTAAATGTGTACTGCAGAAGTTGTAGAAGACACTGGAGAAATTAGGACTCTCCAGGTTTGGCTACTTGCCGTCCTGTGCACCAAAAGAACTCTGGTGCTGACTATCAATATCTTTCTACACAAAGCTCTCTGATGGAAATCAAATGCTTTCCACTGTGTGATATATTCATACCCCAACACCCAGGTATGGGGAGTTGCTAGGACCATATGGTACCTTACAGAACACTGAATGTGGCCAAAGTTTCCCACCAAGAAACCAACTCCCAGGGTTCCCTATCCCATCCTCCCCATCTGAGGATCTATCCCCTCACTCACCATGTTGTGGCTTCTGTGCTCATCCATGGTCCACTCACAATTTACTACAGTAGCACTCCCAGAACAAAAATCAATACACTGGCACTTGTTCTGCTTAAAACGAAGCCTGAAGCAAGAGTAAAAGCCTACAATGTGGCTATAGTAAGTGTCCTGCAATGCCTGTGAGTGGCAGGTTGTCCGGGTTTTGCTGACTGGCTGGTTAAGCTTGAACATGAAGAGCACTTCCTCAAGGGTGAGAGTGAGCTTAAAGACACATCACAGGGTTCCTTGGCTCTGGCTTCTACTCAAGACCCAGATGTTGTAGACACCTGTAGAGACACAAATCTCAATGTCACTCACCCCTTTCTAAAATAGACAACCACATTGTCTTCCAGTAGTGTGTAGATCATCATCTCCCTCCTCCACACAATGTGCAGATGTTGCAGATACAATTACACAATGTAGACTGGAATGATTAACTTATTCAACAGAGGGAAGGGTGCTCAGATTATTAAAAACTTTAGAGAGATTTTAGAGCACAGCAGTTGTTTGTTCTGTGGCTTCTGGCTAAGGTCAGGGGTACTGGGTGTACATTTTATATAATAGTCACAGACACCTCAGAAAACCAAGAAAGAAAGGAAGGAGCCATATCACAAAGAAATTGATATATTTTTCTCCTGTCAGATGCTTGGGTGATAGCTCTAATGCATTTGGGAGTTTTATTCCTGAAATTCTTGTGAAATGAATAATAATAAAAAGTGTTGTCTTCATGGTAATTTGAATACTCTGGGAGAATTTGTCTGGGAAGATTACTTCTATAAGCATTGTGATGACCTGGCACAGCTTCCTCAGGGTACAGGTGAGAAAATATACAATGTTCTCTTCTTGAACAGGATTGTGTACAGGTTTCTAAATCAGTGGAGCTGATCATCCTGCCTTGAGATTGGAGAAAGACTTATTTTCTTCTTTGAGATCTGGTTCCTGTTTTCTTTTCTTTTGTTTTTCTGTTATTTTTTTTCCTACTTGTCTGCAGCCCCAGTGACAACCATGAAATAAGTGGTTTCAGTTCATCTGAACTCAGTGGGAAACTACAGAACATGTATCTCCTTTTCTGTGCTGAAATCTCTCGCTAGTAGTTAGGACAGGGAATAATCACATCATGTGATTGTGTAGTGGGCTGTGCAAGCTAGCTAGCTACCTTGTTTTCAGGAGAAAGGAGTGAGTGCAGGAAGAGAGCAGTATTTGCTATTGGAGTCAAGGCCAGTGCAGTAGAAATGCATATGTCTGCTGACCTAGAAAAGGTATTTTCTGGGTTGGAACTCCAGGTCAGGTATCATTTGGCTGTGTCTTTAAAGACAATGCATTCTTATAGAGGGTGCTTTTGTCACTCAGTAATCACTAATCAACCATACCCTCCTCATGACCTGTCAATCATAAAAGGTACAGGGACCTTCCTATTGCCAGATTCAGGCTTTTATCTGAGGGAGAGCTGGCACCTTTTTGTGTGTGTGCTGTTCTTCTATTACTGCTACAGGAAGTTGATTGTATAGGTTGGAAGAGCTCAGTCATTATACCATGGTAAGTGGTGGGCTGCTGTCCCCAGGATGGAAGAGTACATTGTGCGTATATGAGCCATGTGGTGGTTCCTGCCAACATCTGAGTGGGAACATGAAGACAGATTTTCCTTCCTGTGGGTTTTCATCAGATCCGTGAAACTCCCTGGAATCAATGATAAGACTCTGACTAAAACTTTGTGGGTTGAATCTCTTCAGGGTATTGAGAGCAGGGAGCCCTGTGTAGAAACATCTTTTTAGTGGACTTCAATGAGCTTTTTGTGCATCCTTGGAAAGACTGCAGTGCTTGGAGACATTTAAAAATTTATATTTTACCTTATGTGAAGTGATGGAAAAATTAAAAATTAGGGCTTATGGAAAGAATGGAAAAATACAAAGAACAAGAATCTCTCTTAGTAGATAAGTTCCTGATGTCAGAATACAGAGCCCACATGCTAGCTATTTTCAGGAGATAAAGGAAAAAAAAACAAAACAAAAACAAAACAAAACCAAAACACAAACCTTGCAGGTGTGCTAATCAATGGTGATGCTCTTGAAATCAAACTTTGTACTCTATGAAATGCAGTAACCTTGAAAATCCTATGAACTGAGACTAGTGGTATGAAGCCTACCTTTCTCTTTTGTTACTAGGTGCATTAATCTTCCAATATAGTGAAGTCCTAGCATGATTGGTTCTTCCCAATTCAAAACTTTTGCTTTTGCATTTGGAAATAACTTCACTGAACATTGAGGAAACACAGGAAATACAAAGTTTGTGGGTTCATGCCGGATTTTCTCCAGCCACCCAAGACACTTAACCTTGAAAGATTTCTACTATATCTCTTTAATGTCTGTCTGTCTGTCTGAATTTTTTTTCTGGCTCAGCAGTGGACATCTCAATCTGTACACAGGTCAATAACACCTCAGTGTATACACTAAAGGGATCACACCTGGAGAATTTTGTGTACACCTCAAATTCTTATCTAGTCATGGATACATCGGAGGGTTTCACCAACCAGCTATCTGAATGTGAAGACATGGTCAAGGACTGAATCATCCTAATGGAGAGGCCACCTGTCATATATAAAATATTTGACATTACAGACCCTCCTGTGGAAATGGGAGTCAGGTCATCTGAATCTGAGAGGAGCTATTGTATGTAAGTCTCTGTGTTGGGCCCTCTGTCTCTGATATTTATTTATGTAATGTATTTTTACATTGTCTCTCCCCTATGGATGCTACCTCAGCCAAACCTAAGATAGGACTGACTTCTTCCTTTTTCTGTGTAAAAATATAAATTATTTTGCCACATCAACTCCTAGGCCAGGCTGGGAAATTTTGGGAGTGGCTGTGAACTCCGGAGACCTGTCTATCCATGTGGGACCATGCCTAATTTCCAGCTGCCTGGTCTCTGACACCCACCACTGGCCCTCTACTGGAGTTCTTGGCATCTCTCAGAGATCTGCCTATCTCTGCAGGACCACTTTGAATTCCTGCTGGCTGGAACAGTGGCATGCATCTCAGGGCCTCTGCTAAAGAGGTCTCTGCTGGAGAGTGCAAATTCCAAGCTATCCGAGCAGAAAGGTAATGTTAAAAGATATATAGGTTCAAAGAAAAGTAGTAAATAGGTCAGAGGAAAATGTAAACTGATTGCTGTGGGCTCTCATATTTACAAATATAAATTCAAGACTAGTAATATGAGTTAAAAATTTTGCCCATACCAGGTTAACTGTTTAAAAGTTCCATTTATTTCTCTCAAGAAAAATATATGTACTTATCAAAATGATCTATCTGTGTTTCCTGTTAGAAACCTGTTTATTGCAAGAATAGAGCTAAAGCAAAAATGGTTTAAAAATTTTGCTGTCCAATGCCAACAGCCCTCAGCTCAAAATTTATCTCTGAGATTGATCAATAAATTCAGATTATCCAAAAATTAGATGTCCTTTTAATGTAGATGACATTAATACTGTTTTATGTCTAAAGCTGTTAAAAATTGAAACTAGTTAAACTGTTACAATTAGTAACACTGGAAATTAACATAAACTTAACAGTCACCCAGGTAATAACGGGTTTAAAGACATAAAGGGTGCTTAAATTTGATATTAAAAAAGAAATTACAGGATGTTTAATTGTTTTATAAGACAGTTTTTAAATGTTTAAATTCAGAAAGTTACATTGTATTTCTGCTTCTGTTACATTGTTAATGTTTGTAGTTAAATCAAAGGGCTAAAATTTAAGATCACAGGCATACACTGTATATACTAACCAAAAGTTAAGATGCTCATTTGTTATGATACAGAAGGCAATCCATCCTTGTTTTTGCTAAATTTGGAAGTGTAAGTTATTTAGATAAACTGAGTCACACAGCTGTTTTATGTTTCCATAAAAGGAGTTTCAAGTTAAAATCAGTATTTTTAAAGCTAAAACTGACAATGCAAAGTTCTACTTTTATAAAAGCTGGTAACCTAATATAAAATGTTAAGAAACACAAGTTGCCCGCCATCCTTATAGATTACCTGTTTGTTATAGTCAAACTAAGTATTAACGATTAATAACAGGAATAAACCACACTCTGTCTCCTATAGATGTTCTAAAAGTTTAAGCTTTAAACAAGTAACTGAAAACAAAGTTGTCTACTCAGATCTACTTAGGGAGACTTTTAATACTACAGAGATCTGTAGAATAAGGCATTTAAATGTTAACTAAAAAGCTGTAATAATATCAGGCAAAGAATCAGAGAACCTAACAATGACCCAAGGTCTCTAAAGACAATTATGCGACAGCATGGATTAGGTTGACACTGACCAGGGAGCAAGATGATCAAATACAATGCCTGCTGCCAGATAGGACCCAGCTCAGACTGTGTACAGGCTGCAGGGTACTGGTAAATTGTCTGCACCATCTTTGCCTAGACAAAGTAAGGTCAGACTTTTTCAAGTCCCAGTTCCACAGAGAAAGAAAAAAAAAAAACCCTCTCACATTATGTACTTGTTGAGTGAAAAACTTCTCCCCTCAATGCTATAGACAATTGGTTATGGTTAGTAATATAAGGAATGGTCAGTGTCATTTTTTTAATAGATTCAAAAGTTCCATAAAATATATCCTTCTCAGGTCTCTGATGCTTGGCTAACCAAAATTTTCTGAGCTTGGCAGTAAAGGCAGCCCTAATATGGCTCCTAAAAAAGGAACTAAAAATATAAAGACATATAAGTCTTTTTTGAACATTTATTTATTAATTATGCATAAAGTGTTCTGCCTGCATACATGTCTGCACGCCAAAAGAGGGTACCAGGTATCATTGTAGATGTTTGAGACACAATGTAGTTGCTTTTAATTGAACTCAGGACTTCTATAAAAGAAGCCAGTACTCTTAATCTCTGAGCAATCTCTCTAGCCCAAGACATATAAGTCTTAAAGATATAAAAATAATTTACAATATAAAAATTCAGAGCTTAACATTTAATTAAGTTCTTTTAAGCTATTGAGCAGTGACTCCCAGCTGTTTTGTCACAAGCTCAAGGTTTTATGATTTATTTTGGTTGTCATCTAAGTGTAAATATGAAGGACTTTTCATTAGGCCTAAGATACCTCTCACCAATCTATATGTGGATCTCTCTTGACAGAAGAAATATGTATAAGCTTCTAACCCAAACCTGTATTTTTTGCTAGGACTTAAAGGCATAAGTACATTCCTGCTGTTTTACAGATACCCAATATCTACTTTTTCAAAATATAGATTTGGGTACACATTGGTGATGATAATATATCTAAAAAATTTATGTTCTTTTATACAACACAGTTTCTAAAGGCATCAGAGGAACAAATGTCGTAAAGCTTGGATACACTTCTTACCAGTCAAAAAGACTGCAGAAATGAACATCTTTCCTGAGGATGGAATTTTGTCCCTGGTCTTGCTCTCCATCTTGATCAATACAGAGTTCCAAATATATATACATATGTGTGTGTTTTAACTTATGTTCCCAAGTTATAACATGCCTTAGCAAATGTGTGCTTCTAGCAGATGAGCTTCAGTTACTGACTACATACTGCTCCTAAATACTGCTCTGGACTTAGTGTCATAGCTGGTGTGAATCTTAAACAGGGTCTAAAAACTAATGCCTCTCATAAATGTTCCATTTCCTGAATCCCCCCTTATTTTATTTTATTTTATTGTCTAGCATTTTACCCTTTTCACGCCCAAGAAACACCGCCAAAGTAAGGAGGAAGTAGTACAAGAAAGAATACATTTCACCTTTTCCCTTGTTGAGACGATATATCAAAAGATAACTCCTATATATAGGGGACAATATGACTAATGTTTACACACAAAAAAACACCAGAAGTCTTTTACCTACTGGAGGCCAAAAAAATGGGCCTCTAATGTCCATAGCAAAGAGGGAATATTGTGGAAAAATTAATAACAAAAAGGTATAAAATTAGGGCTTACTGCGAGAATGAAAAAATAAAAAGAACAAGAATTTCTGCCAGTAGATAAATGCCTGACTACAGAGTACAGAGCCCACATCCTGTTCTCAGGTGAAAAAGTAAAAACAAAGAAAATCCTCCTACCTTTCATGTGTGCTCATCAATCTTGCATACACAAATGACAGACACTATTAACTTAAATCCATGATGACCTTGTAAATTAAATTTGTACTCTATGTACTGCCTGTCTTTTGGAATCCTTGTTAACTGAGACAAATGGTCTCAAGCCTCCCTGTCTGTTTATCCTGTTAAAACCCCTTCACTATTTTAGGCCACTACCTTACTTTTCCGATACAGTGAGGTCCCAGCTGGTTTGATTTTTAGCAATAAAAACCTTTTGATTTTTCAGTCAGGAATCACTTTCTTGGAGGCTGAGGAAATCAGTAAGCATAATAGTAACAAGCTGCTCAAGGAGGCTTTATAGGCTACAGAACTCCACGTGACAGCTATTTGAAAATAAAAACACTATTGTGTCATGGATATGCCTCTATTACATCCTAGTTACTTTTGCAGTGTTTTCTGAGCTACAAGTACGCTAAAATGCTAGACAATACCAACAAAAGGAAGGGGGATGCAGGAAATTGAACATTTATCAGAGGCATTCGTTTTTAAACCCTGATGAAGATTCACATCGGCTGTACTGGTTCACCATAAGTCCAGGGAGAGCAATATTGAGGAGCAGGCTTTAGTCAGCAACTGATTCTCATCTGCCAGAAGGACAATTCGCCTGAGACATGTTCAAAGTGGGAACAGAAGTTAAAATGTATATATTTAATTGGAACTCTTTGTTCCTTACCTTTAGTGATCAAGAAGGACAGCTAGACCAGGGAGAAAATTCCATCCTCAGAATAGCTGTACTTATCTGAAGTCCTTTTGCCCTGTAAGAAGTGGATCCAAGCTTTATGACATTTGTTCCTCTGAAGCCTATATGAACTGTGTTATATAAATGGACATAAAAGTTTTAGATATATTATCATTACCAATCTATGCTGAAATCCATATTGTAGAAAAAGTAGATATTGGGTATCTGTAAAACAGCAGGCATGTACTTATGCCTTTGAGACATATATGCAGGCTGAAAAGTGCATGCATAATTAATAAATAAATGATCAAAAATGACTTTTATGTCTTTATATTTTTAAATCCTTATTTAGGAGCCATATTAAGGCTGCCTAATACTGACAAGTTGACAAAGCTATGGTTAGCCCAGCCAACAATACTTTCAGATCGAAGGATATATTTAATTACCTGTCCAATCTACTAAAAAAAAAAAAAAGACAGGGACCAGTCGATATACTCCTAGCCATAACCAATTTTCTGTGGCATTGAGGGCAGAAGTTCTTCACAAATTACATAATGTGAGAGAGTTGTGTTTTTTGTTGATGTTTGTTTGTTTTTTTCTCTGTAGAAGAGGGACATTGAAATTTCTGAACTTGACCTTATTTTATCTAGGCCAAGTTGGTGCAAGCAATTTTTCAGTACCCTGCAGCCTCTAAAAAGTCTAAGCTGGGTTTAACCTGTCAACAGACATTGTATTTGAGCATCTTCCTCCCTGGTCAGTGTCATAACAATCCATGCTGCCCCATAATCTTCTTTAGAGTCCTAGGGTCATTGTTAGGATCTGTGATTCTACGTCTGATATTATTACAGTTAACATTTAAATGCCTTACTCTACAGATCTCTGTACTATTAGAAGTCTGTCTAGGTATATCTAAATAGACAACTTTGTTTCAGTTATTTGTTTTAACCTTACTTATTTAGAACATGTATAGGTGACAGAGTGAGGTTTATCCCTGTTATTAATCATTAATACTTAGTTTGATTATAACCAAGAGTTAATTGATAAGGATGGCTACTAACTTGTGTTTCCTCACATTTTATAACAGATTAAACATCTTTTATGAAATTAGAACTTTGTATTGTCAGGTTTACCTTTAAAAATACTGAATTTAATTTGAAAATCCTTTTAGGGAAACATGAACCATCTATTTGATGCAATTTATCTAAATAGCTTATGCTTGCCTAATTTAACAAAAAAAATGCATTGCCTTTTGCATCATAAAAAATGAGCATCTCAACTTTTGGTTAGTATATAGACCTTATGGCTGTGACCTTCAATTTTAGACCTTTGATTTAAGTACAGACATTAAAAATATAATAAAAGCAGCAATATCCTGTAACCTTATAAATTTGAACATTTAAATCTGTTTTTAAAAACGATTACACATCCTGTAATGTCTTTTTGTAATATCAAAAATAAAGCACCGTTATGTCTTTATACCCATTCTGACATGGGTGACTGTTAAATTTATGGTAATTTCTAGTGTTACTAATTGTATCCTTTTAACTAGTTTGAATTTTTAAAGCTTTAGCCAAAAAGCAGTATATTAATATCATCTGTATAAAAACGACTACTGATTGTCTCATCATCTGAATTTAATGACCAGAGCTCAGAGATAAATTTTGATCTGAGGGCTGTTAGCATTAGACCCCTAAAAATTTTAAACCATTATTGTTTTAGATCTATTCTTGTAATAAAACTTAGATTTATAACAGGAATCACACAGGTAGAAGTTTTTTTTTCCAGCCCATTAATATTTTTATGATTTAAAGGTAATAGTCTATGATCTATCCTATCTTTGTAAGTATAAAGCCCTATATGTAACATTAATCCAAACAAAGGAATACTATAACCTTAACTATCAGTCTTCATCTACTTCAAAGAACACAGGAGGATAATATATAAACTCTAGAATTGAAAGGGACAACTCGCCTGGTCAGATCTGATGTTCTTCTGTACTGTTCCATCTTCAGCCTATTGGACATAATTTGTGTCTGGCAGACTTCTCAGCAAAGCAAGAAATATAAATATGTCCTACCTGTGTTGGCAGTTTGTCAGAACCTTTTCTCCACATCCTTCAGACTGTCTAGCAGACTATTCCATGAAGAAGCAACCATCTAGCAATGTCCATCTTGTGTCAGCAGTCACTTTCCTGTGGGTCCTTCATGTCCAGTTCATACAGCATAAATCCAAACAGTCCAGGCAAGAACAATATTTGGCACAAATGGTGGGTCTTGCCATATTGGAGGCAAACTCTAGAACTTTTCAACAAATACATATAATTGTCTTTAGAAAAATAAATGGAACTTTTAAGCAATTAACCTGGTATGGTCAACATTTTAATGCATATTACTAAATTTAAATTTATATTTGTAGATATGAGAGCCCACAGCAAACTGTTTACATCATCCTCCAACCTTATTATGAATTTTCTTTGAACCTCTATATCGTTTTACATTACCTTTAGTCTCTTTCTCTGATATTCTCAGACATCCTTAACACTGACAACTCTCTCCTTTTCTATTTTTCATTTTTCCTCTTATCAATGACTCTTACTCAGAGGTTTTATGGTTGAAGTGAATATCTTATTTATTTATTGAAATCCTGAGTGTACCTTCTTACTGTGATGACTTTCCATGAGCATCTCTGCACGCTCTGCACTCTTAACTCTTGGCTCATTTTTCTACTTATGTGGGGTACACCAGCTCTCCTTTATTGATGCTTAATATGGATACGAAGAAACAAATAGGCTGAATCGATGTTTATTCAGGGAGAAATAACTTGCAATATAGAAATAGGAATACTAGCAGTTCCTGGTCCCAAGGATGCCTCCGGATGTACTCCTGTCCCCGTGCTGCAAGCTATAGAGCTCTTTGAGCCCCGTCTTCAAACTTAGCTCCCCCAGGTTACTCCTGCTCTGGCTCCATCCCAATTGGAATAGTCTATGCCACAGGTGCAAAAAAGTGAATATCTCACCAAAATCCCCATTTTAGTCTAAAGAAAAGATTTAGGCTTGATACAAAAACTATATACAAAACAGTGAATAACAAGTGTGCTCTAAGAAAAGGAAAATTGAGGACATATAAACTTAAGACCTAACTATCTAGTACTAGGATGAAGTCAAAACAGGGATTACAATAGTGTTGTCCAAAGCTGGAAAGCTCAAGTCTACTAAGAAATATATCTGACTAGGAAGAGAGAATAATACTTGTGATAAATTAATATTGAACCTCATCAAAGACCTGAGAAGTAAAATAACAATACCAGGGTAGGCAGGAAGTGTGGGTGGCCAACTTCAAAAGGTGAAGCAATGACAGAAACAGCTACCTGGATTGTCAAGGTCACACGTCAAGGTTGGTATAACCAGGTTTGCTAAGGCCTAAAGTACCTGACAGACCACAATAAAAGCAAGGATGTAAAAAGTCTGTCTTACCCTGACTTGGCAGGGTTCAGCAGTCAACAGTCTTCTAATGACTGAAATCTACTCAGCATTCTTTCTTTGAGTATCTCATCTTGAACCACAAAACTTTCTAGAGACTTCATTGAATCAGTATGTCTCTTGCTTTCTACAACTACAAATGATTCCATATTTTTAATATTTTCATTCTTAGATATTATCTGAATGGCATGTAAACTGCCTTCCAGAAACAATGTTCTATCTGATAGCTTTCCATTATCCTCAGACATGGAACGGATTCTGCTAGTCTTTCCGTCGGATGTTCCAGTTGTTTAACGTTATTAGCAGCTTCGTTCACTCAGGAATTAGCAGTTTGTGACAGCATGTTAATGCAGAGCACTGTTTCTGTTTTGGTTACTGAAGCATTTGACATAGAACAAATTGTGTTTTCTACTTGGTCATTTTTATGTTCCATGTTTTCTATTCTAGATGCCAGCTCTCAATTTGCATCTCTAATATTCTGAATCTTTTTCTCATCAGGTTCATACCCATTGCCTTTACAAAAAAATAATAATAATGCATATATTGGTTAAGCCATGATTTTCTTCTGTTAAAATACCTTCTACATATGAAGTAAAGTAATTTCTAAAGTCTTGCATCATAAGATTATCCATCCTAGGTTTGGAACAATCGATCTATACATTTTATCGTCTAAAATTGCGAAGAATATTGCATTTACCTTAGGTGTAATTCTGCTGTCCTTGAACTTTGACAGGTTTAGTTATTGCACTCAGCTTGTGGTGGTAATGCCTGTAGTTTCCCCACCAAATCGCATCTGGCAGCAGACAATTCGTCTGATGTTGGTCCCTGAAGAATAGCTCTTAACAAACTAAGGCAAGCAAAATTTTGTTAAATGAATGAGTGAAAGGAGCCTTGAGCAAATTTTGGGGACCCCAGGACTAACAGGTGTTGCCTCTTACTGGCACATTTGAGCTGCAGGAAACACACCAGCTGGACAGGCGCCATGTGTGCCACAGCTGCAAATGCAAAGTGGGGAATTGGCAAAAGATAAGAAGCAGTATGAGCTTTCTCAGGGCTGAGGTGGGGGGGGTAAAGTTGTAGGACAGCGGCAAATGTCCCTCAAGCTGTGGTATGGCCACCTGGTTATGCAAGGAACCCTGCCCATTCTGGGATGGTGTGGGAAGCGAGCAGTGTCTGCTGCCTTGGTGAAAACCAGGTTCGGTAAAAATCCAGATTCTGCTTCTGACACCAGATATTGATGTTCGGTAAGGATCAGGAGAAAAAAAATAGGCTGAATAGATGATTATTCAGGGAGAAATAACTTACAACATAGACAGATGAACTCCAGCAGGTTCCTGGTGCCAGGAAGCTGTTCCTGTGCTGCAGGCAAGAGATCTCTCCCAGTATCCTCCTCAAAATTAGTTCCCCCGGGTCACATCCAGCACTGTCTCCACCCCCAATGGGCGTGGTCTATGCTGCAGGCAGGGACAAGGTAATTATCTCACTACAAATACTGAATGTTCCATTTAATTCATATGTCAAACTTTAGTCAACCAATGGTGGGGCAATGGTAGAGGTGTTCTATTAATATGTCTAAAGAGCAAATAAGAATTGCTTCCCCTAATACTAAAGACACTCCATAACTGCACATATGTAATTGGGATGAGGGGATGGAAAGGGAGGGTCATTAGAGTGCTTGTGAGAGGGCAGAGAGGGTAAAACGGAGGGATGGAGTGAAGGTGGTTGGGAGGGATGGAGGGGGAACTGGGATCAATGTGTACAATAATAAATTAAATTTAAAAAAATGCTTTGACACCAAAATTTAAGTTCAAGTACAAGTTACTGGGGAAAAGGATTTCTATTTTTGTTTCCACAGAAAATGAAAAGATGTGGATTCCTTCCAGACTAATGTGGTTTGATCAAGCCAGACCACCTGAAACAGAATACCAGGTGATCCTACATTCAAAACAGCTGGACAAAGCAGCCTGACAGACTACAGCCAAGATTTCTGACTCTTCTTCGAATTCCTCATGACAGCGCCCCTTACCAGCAGGAAGTAGTTTGGAAAGAACAACGCCCAAATATTGTCTATAAATGTTTGTTTTCATTTAAATGGACTTAGTTATATAAAATAAAAAAAAAAAGATGAAAGAAACAAACCAAGCTAAGAATGGGCATTCATAACTAAGAAAATAAAACAAAAACAAAAAAGAATAAAGTCAAGTATGATATCTAATATGTTCACAAAATTATTTACATGATGTAGGTTTCCTCTTCCATGATTTCTTCCCTATTACCTGATATCAAGATGATAAAACAGGATTTAAAATACGTACAGGTTTAGAAATGTGGATGAACAAAATTGTGGCAAGTTCTTTGCCATGACCTATGTCAGTTTTCTGAGAATATACTGTAGTTCCTCCTACAGGAATACTCAAGGGTGTAACCTTCTTGTGAGAAACCATGAACAATCACATACTCACACACTGACATCACATAATTAAAATTAAATCAAATCTCTAAACAGATTTCCATATTTGAATATTTTTCTCCAATGAGTACTCAATCCTGTAACCATTGTGTTCAGGGTCTTAAAGTATTCAAAGTTTTCCTCCAATAATAATTATTTCATGTAAAAGAAAGTAAGCATGAAGGATTGGGCTTAGAGACAGCAATCCATCTGAATGAGGTTTTTATGTAAATCAAGTCAAGTGTTACCATGAAACATGGTTCCCTTACCAGTGAAGTTCCAGGACTTTTTTCCACATGAGTTTGCAAGTGACAACAAAACAGAGGCATTGTAGTGCTTAATCTGATTTTTCACATGTGTCAGATATTTTTCTCTCCAGAAAACTACGTAAGTCAATGTGTGTTGAATGAAGATCATACCACATCCTTTCTAGGTAGATTCCTTCCCATAAGGGTTTTCTTAGGCTCACAAAGATTATTGGGATAAGCAAAGTGCACAGCATTACAACAATGGATACATGTATAGTGTTTTTATGCACTATGATTTATTTCTTTGATTATAAACACTAATGATACATAGAGAGGCTTTACCACATGGGATACATTCATTATATTTCAAGTATAAATTCTTTTATGACGTAAGATATTGCTGGGATATGCAAAGGCTTTATCACATTCATGGCATCCATAAGGTTTCTCTACATTATGTGTTCTTATATGACTTTTAGGCACATCATATGTTGTGAAGGCTTTACTACATTGACTACATTGTTAGGGTATCTCTCCAGTATGTGTACGTTTATGACATACCAGATTGTTGTGTTGTGAAAAAGCTTTACCACATTGATTACATCCATAAGGTTTCTCTCCATATGTGTTCTATGATGAGACTCGAGATTACTGGCATATGAAAACGCTCTACCACATTGATTACATATATAGGGTTTCTCTCCAGTATGTGTTCTTATATGTCTTTTACGATGACCATTACTTGCAAATGCCCTACCACATTGATTACATGCATAGGGTTTCTCCCCAGTATGTGTTCTATGATGAGATTTGAGAGTACTGTCATGTGAACATGCCCTAACACATTGATTACATACATAGGGTTTCTCTCCAGTATGTGTTCTATGATGAGACTGGAGATTCCTGGCACGTGAAAACGCTCTACCTCATTGATTACATACATAGTTTTTCTCTCCAGTATGTGTTCTATGATGAGATTGTAGCGTACTAACTTGTGAAAATGCCCTACCACATTGGTTACATACATAGGGTTTCTCTCCAATATGTGTTCTTTTGTGACATACTATATAACTGTATTGTGAAAAACATTTGCCACATAGATTATAGTCTTGTGTTTTCCCTCCAGTATATGTTCTAAGATGTCTTTTAAGCATAGTATGTCTTGCAAATGTTTTACCACATTGACTATATTCATAGGTGTTTTTTACTATGTGTGCTCTGTCATTGAGAAGAAGGAAATTGTGATATGCAAAGACTTCACCACACTCTAGACTTCTATACGGTTTCTCTCCAGTATGAATTTTTTTTCAAGCCATTGAAGATGCCTGTAACCCACAAAGTTTTTCACACATTCATTGTGTATATTCACAGGATTCACTCCCTTATGGCTTCTTTGATTCCTCAAAGATCATTAGCATATGTAAAACTTTACCACATGCATGATACTAAAGAAAGTTAGTACATGTATAAAATAAAGTTGTAATTGGCCTAATTGTAAACAAGAATCAGATCTTGAGTTATACATTCATAATGCTTCTCTAATGTGGTATTGTTTTGTTTTCATGGAAGATACCTGTGGATTCAGAGTAAGAGCTTTATTTCATGGCCCTCAATTATGGCATCTATTTACATAAAATCTCCCATATAATTGAAAGAATTGAAATCACTCAGAGCTTTGCCATATTTATACTATTTATCAGTTTTTCCTTTATAGAAATCATATTACATTGGCTAAATATACCAGTGCAAATGGAAGCATTCACACATTCCAACGGTCATATGGATTTTCTACAGTGTAAATAGATGGTATCTTTCAGATGACTTAGGAATACTGATAAATTTGAAAGTTGTTTCACACTCAACACATATCCTCAAAGAGGGGACTACTAAATATCTTTCATTTCTTCTCACTGTCCTAAGAGAGGTACGGTGCTTCTTTACACATTCTAAATTCACATGGCTTGTATTTAGAGTAAACTAAATACTTTCCCCCCCCCCTACATTTTCTAATACGGAATGTCTCTGTGTAATTCTAGCTATCTTGGAACTCACTTTGCAGACTGGGGTGATCACAAACTTAAGGGATCCACCTTGCTCTTGATCATGAATGTTGGGAATAAAGGTATGGGCCACAACTACATGGCTCTACATATGATATGCTTATGAAACTAAGAAAACAAATAAAAGGTTTCCACATATCATTCACACTTTGACTATCTTTAAATCAAATTTAAGGTTTCTCCGTAACAACCTTCTTGACACTCATAAACTGACCCTTTCAATATCCATAGCAAAGTCACAAATAGATAAGAAATGCCTGCCTAACTATAGACTTATTTCTTAGGAGGTCTTGGACATATACTTGTCACCTATTGAACATGTATACTGTTTAAAATATCTGAATAGAATGAAACTAAACAGACTGGCATATCTACAGAATAGATATCCGGGTACTATAATTCAAAGGGTGATATATGTTAAGAAATAGTTTCCTTCTCATTTTACACAAATGCCTTGCAAACACAGAAGAGCTACCTGTCACTGAGGTACAGGGTTTTGTGAGAAAATGACAATCATCACTGTACTTTAAACTACACTTATTTTCACTGTTGCTCTTCTTAATCTTTTTAATTTTTTAAGTGTGACTCTTCAAGAAAATTTCCAGGATATATTAAAATATCTGTAGAGCCAAATTTGCATAAACATGCACATGAAAATTTACCTTCTGTGTCTTCTAGACGCTTGACAATGATCCTTCGTATTATGGTTATCCCAAATGTAGCCTGAAATAACAGAAAATATAAGATGTATTCTTGCAAATTGTACAAAATTTAAGTAATAACTTCAATGAACCTTAGAACCATGCCTCACTCACCCAATTTTCCCTTTTCTTAATCAAATTACAGAATAGTATCAATAATCAAGAAACAGTTGGTCCCTTATTTTAAAACATGAAAGAAAATTCAGTCTTACCTGTAACAGTAAGGTTCCTGTAGGTGTCCAGCATCACATTTTTGTAGAGATACTTCTGAGAAGGATTAGGAAAGCCCACTCTTCCTCAGCGAAGTGGATGTGCACATCGTCATAGGTCACTGCATCCTAAAATAACACAAAGAAGTATAATTCTCACATTGTAAATGTAAACGTCTTTGACAATATAGTCATATAATCCTTGGTGCTTCCCTTACTTATTTTACACATGTACATTAGGATGCATTCACCCAGTCACATTAGAAGTAAACTGAATTAGAGGTCCACATGCACCATTTCTTTGGCCATTTAAGTAGCATATACCCTGAGAAAGAAATCCCAATAAACAGACATAAAGGGAGAGGCAAGCTACCAGAACAATACTACTGAGAACACATCAGAAATAAATTGTATGATAGGGAGAGTCTATCATAGAAATAACCCAGGTCCTGGAACCAACTTCTGTCTTTGTTAGGTTTTCATTGCTGTGTAAAGACACAGCAGGGTCAGGGCAACACTTACAAGGAAAATATTTAATTGAAGTGACACACTTAAAATTTCAGAGGTTCTGTTATGGCAGTGGACATGTCAGCATGGAGGCTGCTGCAGTCCTAGAGGTTAGAGTCCTTACAGCATGACTCAGAGGTAACAGGGCGTTGTCTGACACACTGTGCATCATTCTGAGAATAAGAAACATCAATGCCTGACTCTACCGTGATATGCTTCCTCTAACAGGGAAAGCCCTCTCCAACAAGGACACACCACACCTACTATAACTAGTGGGAACTCACAGAGTATGGAGTGACAGCTAGGGCACCTTCAAGGCATTAAACTGGACCCTTTGAATGTGGTTGACACTTAGGTGACCTGATCTGTTAGGTGGCCCCTTGCAGTGAAACCAGTACCCAACCCAATTGCTTGAACAGTGTTTTTGGAGCTCACACCTTATAGAGGGATACCTTTCTCAGTTGAGATAAAAGATAGAGAGGCTTGGTTCTTCGTCAGATTTGTATGCTGGACTTTGTTGACTCCTGAATGAGGGCCTTACCCTCTCTGACTATTAAAAGTTGCAAGGAAGCGAGAGTAGTTGGGGAAGAAGAGTGGGGAGGAGGGATTGGTATGTAAAATGAAAACAAATTAAAAAAAATTAAAATAGAAACAAATTTTATTAGAATCATCCACAAAAAGTGACTGGTTTTGCTCTCATTGTTGCTTTGTAATGATGGAAAATCTTAGCCTAATATTTCCTAGGCTCTGCCCCCTAGCAGTGAGAAGGCAAAGGTCATTCATGACTGTTTACAACAAGGTGGTTTATCGACAGCACCTGTGAGTGAATGAGAATAGGAAATAAACCTTGTCACACTACCCAGAAGCCCTAGCGAAGGCAGACTTCCTGGGCTAACCCCAGGCTTAAATAGTTCAAATTGATTGGTCTGCACTGGATGCTATGAGATGATTGGTTTGTAATGTGTGGGCTTTTTTTGTAACCCTATAAAAGCTGTATGAACCCTGTACCCAGGGTTCCCAGTCCTCTACCCCACATGGAGTATGGCTGTGGACCCCATTGCACTGGAATATAAAAGACCTCATGCTTTTTCATCAAGACCGCTTCTTATGAGTGATTTGGGGGGACTACCTTTCCTGAGTTGGGGTGTGAGGGTCCACTCCCTCAGCGGGTCTTTCAGCTTCAGTAACAATTATTTTGAAAACAAATTCGTTCCCAGTTTTTATATATTTGGATTGTGTGTGAAAGATGTTTCCCATGTGTAATTATTACATACCATAGTAGAGATTGTCAGATACCCTGCATCTGGAAGTGACATTGTATTGAGCCTAGAATTTTGGGTTTTGGAATCTTACTCAGGTCATCCCCAAGTAGAATATGTGCTGAGCAAAACAGTAAATGTGATTTACAGATTGAAAACAACAAGAATAAAACAGAGTACATAAATAATAATTAAACTATAATCATTGAGAACATGATGCATTAGTATGCATATTCTGTATAAGAAAAATTTGCAACATGACTCAAATACAGTGCAAACTAAATTTCTAACACCCTATAAAATGATATCTGATTACAAAGATTCATGCAAATGGGAACCAGTTAGAATCCCAATAGGATTATGAAAACCATATAGTACATATATTGATACAGCATGGCTTCTACACCTACAACAACCATGCAGTGATCTAGAGGTGTAAAATATTAGGGAAAGAACAAAGGGGAAGAAGAGAAAAAAAATAAGAGGGGTAAACACCATCAACTTTGTGTCAAAAAAAAAAAAAAAAAAAAAAAAACAAGAAAAATTCATCCACGTAACCTGAGATTTTTGTGTAATGTTACCCAGCTACCGATGACTCTATGTGTTCAGAACTTATACACACAGACTCTTACAAAATTAACTCAAAAGGATGCATAAACTGTTCTGCTTCTTACCCTGCAGTGACTGATATTTGTTTCAAAGAGAGACACCACATGGTCTAGATTTCTCTATGCAAATGGGGGTAATATTCTGCAATCGTTCAGAGAATTATATTTTAATTTAATGAGCAATGTTACTAATTAATGAGTTCTGTTTATTAAACATATCCATAGAAATAATTGGTATCCAAAAATAAAGTTTTTAAGAAGCTTGGTCCCAAAAATTCCACTGAGGGCATCCAAACATGTAGTTTAAGCAGGGATAATCAAGGACATAAGGACATTGCCATAGACTTAAGAAATAAGTAAATAAATATGTCTGTATAGACAAATTGTGTTCATTTTTGGTAATGATCAAAAAGGAAAGAACCTACAACAGATGGTTATTTTTGTTGTTATTGTTTTTTTTTTTGAGACAGAGTTTATTGGTGCAATAATAAATAGCCTTAGTTGTTTTAGGAGACAGATACTGCATGTCGGGCCAGTAAGGCAATGTAAGCTTTCAACAGAAAAGATAGCACCATAATATTTCATAGTGCAGGAGTAACTTCGAACAGCAGATCTGGAGGGAGAAGTGTTATAAGATGAGAAAAGTAGGGAAGACAGAACAAAGAAATGATTAAAGCTGGTGCAGGGAGTTATTGGTTAATCCATGTGTTATTCTAAGTAAGCTTCTCATGAGGAATAGCTTCTTGTATACTACATCTATGGGAAAATGGAAGCAAATGATAGACTTCTAAAAAGTCAGCAGGATTTGCCATTCGATAGGACAACCTCAGAAGGCTACTCAAGCAGTGGAGTACAGGGGGAAAACAGGCAATCCCATTAACATTACTGACTAAGGCCACAGTGTCCATGGGCCTAATAAGCATAGCTCCATGTGGTTTCAATAGAGCACACCATGGATTTTTCAAACCTTTTCTCTCAGACTGTACATCCAAAACCACAAAAAATATCAGCCCTGTTACATAGTCCACAATAGTTCACCCAGACACGTTTTGGCTGAATACTTTAACTATAGCAATTTCTATTCATGATAAGGTCTCTCCTCTATCCAGATTCTTGATAGCCCTCATCTGGGGATTCCAAGAAACTGCCCACCAGGAAAATTATGGATTATGTAGGAATGATTAACTGATTCCACATTGCTCACCTCAACTATCATTGAAGGAGGAAATCTCAGCTTATATCCTTCCTCTCCCATTCTGCATTATGACTCCACTAGTATCCAAGTGGGTCATGAACTCAATCCTTGCACAAATCTCTCTTCATATATAAGTCCCCACACTAATCAGAGGTCTTGGGAGTTCACTAATTTTCTGGTCTATTTTCCTTCTCACTTACCAGTCAAGGGACAGGCAGGAAGGAAGTGTAGGTTTTTCTTCCCAGCACTGTACGTGAGAAGCAGGATTGGGAGTTCAAAACAATTCTCAATTATACAGCATAAGACAACCCAAAGATAAAAAAAAACTTTGCTCTACTCAGAAATCAATAATAAACATCACTTGACAAAAGGAATGGAATAAGTAAAATCTAAGAAACATAGGAGAGCAGCAGCACAGAGATACAAGCAGTAATGTGTTTAAAGAACATATTTTAAAAGATGCCAATAGCTGGGTGGTGGTGGCACATGCATTTAACGCTAGTGTTCAGGAGGCAGATGGAAGCCTATCTCTGTGAGTTCAAGACAAGCATGGTATACAAGATATAGTAGTGGTACAAGCAGCAGAGTCACAAAAAAATGGGGTCTCAAAAAATAAATAAATATTAAAAAGAAAAAAGCTAGAAAAACAGATACCATCATTGGCTAGAGGCCTCACTTGAAGAATGCCAGGCCCCAGCTAGATCCACATATCATTGCCACCATCCTGAGTCCTTGGTGCTGGATGCTTGCCCCCCATTGCTGGGCCTCTGCTAGAGGGTCAGAAGGAGAGTGCCGGCTGGCTGGATCCGCCTATCCTGCGGAACCACTTGAAACTCTGTGCCGGATTTACCCCCATTGCCGGTTCTGCTAGGTGGTCTGGGGCGTGAAATTCCCCCCACACCCTAACCTGGAAATTCCCTGGATTGGCTCCATATCATGCTCTGCCTGTGGCATGTCCACAGCTCAAAAACCCATAGGAAATAGATAACCTAACTTCAAAAGAATCCAAGGGGAAAGCAGAGTAAATATATACACAAAACCACTGCCAACATCAAATCATAAACAAAAATCATTAACCAACAATGTCCCTTACTTTCCCTCAATGTTAATGGTATTATCTCACTAATAAATAGAGAAAGCCTAACAGAATGAATACGGAAACAGAATCCATCCTTCTGCTGCACACAAGAAACAAATCTAAGCTTCAAAGATAGATGTTACTCAGGGTAAAGGGCTTGGAAAAGATCTTCCAATCAACTGGACCCAAGAAGCAAGCAGGTTTGGCTACCTTAATACCTAACAAATTAGACTTCAAACCAAAATCAATAAAAAGAGATGAAAAAAGTCATTTTGTATTCATCACAGGAGAAATCCTAAGCATAAAACCTCAATTCTGAACCTCTATGCCCCAAATACAAACACAACCACATTCATAAAAGAAATGGTATTAAAACTCAAACCTCACATAAAACCACACACACTTAGAGTGGGAGACTTCAACACCCCACTCTCACCACTAGACAGGACCACAAGTCAGAAACTTTACAAAGAAACAAAAGAACTAACAGAAGTTATGTCTCAATTGTTTTTCACAGACACCTATTGAACGTTCCATCCAAACAAAAAATAATATAACTTCTTCTCTCCTCCACATGGAACATTCTCTGAAATTGACCATATACTAGGCAACATAAAAATCCTCACCCGATACAAAAACATTTTAATATTACCCTGTATTTTATCAGACCAACATGCTTTATAATTGGAATTCAATTAATACAACAACAAATCACAGAATCCCTACATACTCATCGAAACTGAATAATGCTCAATTTCAACATACTTGGGTCTAAGAAGAAATAAAGAAATTAAGGAATTCCTAAAATTCAATGAGGTTGTGGATACAACATACATGAATTTATGGGACACCTTGAAATCACTGCTAAGAAGGAAGTTGATTGCAATCAGTTCCCATATGAAGAAAATGGATGAGAGACACATTAGAGAATTAACAATACAACTGAAAACCTTAGGACACAAATGAAGCAAACTTAAACCTCAGGAGTAGGCCCCATTATCAATTTTTGGGCTGAAAACAATAAAGTAGAAAGCAGGAATACGATACAAAAAAAAAAAAAAAAAAAAAACAATGCAATAACGAGTTGCTTTTTTTTTTTTTCAGAAAATTAACAAGGGAGACAAACCTTTATCCAAACTAAACAAACAGCAAAGAGAGAAAATGGAAATTAACAAAATCAGAAACAAAAAGGGGTACAGAACAGTAGACACTGAGGAAATCCAGGCAATTTTCATGTTATATTTTGAAAATTTATACTACACAAAATTTGAAAATTCAAAGGATATGAACAAATTTCTGGATAACTCTTACTTAACAAAATTAAATCAAGACTAGACAAGCAACTTATATTGACCTATAGCAACTAACAAAGTAGGAGCAATCATAGAAAGCCTTCCAACATAAAAAATCCCAGAGCCAGATGTCTTCTTCAGTGAAGAATTCTACAGAAAATTCATGGAAGAGCTAATATTAATACTCTTGAAACTGTTCCACACAATAGAAACAGAATTTTCATTACAAAACACTTATTTGAGGCTACAATCAACTTGATACCCATTCACTCAAAGACACAACTAAGAGAAAATTACAGAACAATATCCCTCCTGCACATTGATGCAAAAATACTCAAGAAAATATGGGAAAACAGAATCCAGGTATGTATCAGAAAAATCATCTACTATGATCAAGTAGACTTCATCCTTGGGTAGCAGGGATGGCTTCACATATGAAAATATTTCAAATATACCACTATATAAGCAAATTAAAAATGAAAAATCACATGATCATCTCTCTAGATGTAGAAAAACCTTTGACAAAATTAAACATCCTACCATGTTAAAGGTCTTGTAGAGATCAGGGATAACAGGAATTTATATAAACATAATAAAAGCAATATGTAGTAAACACAGAGAAAATATCAAGCTGAATGTTGAGAAGCTTAAGGCAATTCCTCTAAAATCAGTACAAAGACTAGGCTGCCCGCTGTCTCCATATATCTTCATTATTGTATTTGAAGTGCTAGGTAAAGAAATAAGACAAGAAAAGAATATCAAGAGGATACAAATTGAGAGGAAGAACTCAATCTTTCTCTATTTTCAGAAGATATGATAGTTTACATAAGCAACCAGAAAACTCTACCATGGTACTCCTACAGCTGAAAAACACATTCAGCAATGTATAAGCATAGAAGATAAACTAAAAAAAATTGTAGCCATTCTATATTCAGACAACAAAGGGGCTAATAAAGAAATCAGAGAAACATCACCCTGTACAATAGCCACAAACAACATAAACAACCTTGGGGTAACACTTATCAAACAAGTGAAAGACCTATATAATAGTAATTTGTGTATTTACAAAATGAAATTAAAGAAAACACCAGAAAATGTAAAGATCTCCCAATCTCATGGATAGGTAGAATAAACATAGTAAAAATGGTAACTTTCTCAATGGCAATCTACAGATTCAATTCAATATCTATTAAAATGCCAGCACAATTCTTCACTGACCTTGAAAAGATAATAATCAATTTTATATTGAAAAACAAAAGAACAAGAATAGCCAAAACAACCTGTATAATAAAGGAACTTCACGAGGCATCATCATCACTGACTTTAAGATCTACTACAGAGCTATAGTTCTGAAAAGAGCCTTGTATTAGCACAAAGATAGACAAGTAGCTCAGTGAAATTTAATAGAAAATCTTGGTATTATCCCACACACATATGAGCACCTGACTTTTGACAAAACAGCTAAAAGTGTACAATGGGATAAGGAAAGCATCTTTAAAAAGTGGTGCTGGTACAAATGGATGATGGTATATAGAAGAATGAAGATAGATCTATGTCTATAGCCATGTACAAAACACAAGTACAAATGGATCCCTCCATGAATCCATCCACACTGAACCTCTTAGGAAAAAAAAATTAGAGGTACTCTTGAACTAATTGGTACAGGAGACTGTTTCCTGACAATAACTCCAGAAGCATAGACACTGAGATCAACAAATAATGAATGGGACCTATGGAAACTTAGAAGTTTCTCTAAGGCAAAGAACACAGTTGACAAGACCCAATGGCAGCCTACAGACTGGGAAAAGATTTTCACCAATCTTACATCCGACAAAGGGCTGATCTCCAAAATATACAAAGAACTCAAGAAACTAGTCAACAAAACACCAAATAATTCTATGAAATGGGGTATAGAACTGAATAGAGAACTCTAAATAGGGGGAATGATGAAATACACTTAAGAAAGTGTTCAATATCTTTGGCTAACAAGGAAATACAAATTAAAACAACTTTAAGATACCATCTTACTGCTGTCAGAATGACTAAAATTGGAAACAGCAATGACAACTTATGCTTTGCAGGTTGATCTGTAAACTTGAAGAGCCATTTTCAGACTAGCATGGCTGTTCCTCAGGATAATGGGAATCAGTCTACCACAGGACCCAGTAACCTAACTCTTATGCACATACCCAAATGATCCACATCCATGGAACCAAGATTTTTGCTCACATATATGCATAGCAATATTATTTATAATAGCAAGAACATGGAAGCAACTTAGATGCCCCTCAACTGAAGTATGTATAAAGGAGATGTGCCACATTTACACAATGGAATACTACTCTGTGTGGGGGGGGGCAACAAAATCTTGAATCTCACAGACAAGTGGATGGAACTTGAAGAAACCATCCTGAATGAGGTAACCCAGTCACAGAAAGATAAACATGGTATGTATTCATTCATATGTGGATTGTAGACGTTGTGCAAAAGATAACCACTGTACAAATCACACTGCCAGAGAAACTAGGATACAAGGAGTATTCTAAGAGTTTCTTATAAGGTCATTCACAGAAGCAGGAAGGGACACGGTCCCCAGAGCATATGGGATTTGGGGGGTAGTGAGTGGAGAGTGAACTAGCAAAAGGAAAGAAGTAGGAGAGTAAAGAACATTGGACTAGGAAGATTTGGTCAGAAAAGGAATGGACTTGAGAAGAGATGAGAAGAGAAGATAATAGAAGAGGATAGCTAGGAGAGGACAAGAGAGGTAGGACTATAAAAATGGGAGCCATTATAGGTTAGAAGAGGAAACTGAACCTAGAGAAATGTCCAGAGTCCTACAAGAGTGACCCCAACAATTTGTGCAACAGTGTAATGGCTACCATAAATTCCCTTCCCTGACAATGAGATCAACGACTAACTTATCCACCATCATGGAGCCCTCATCTAGTAGCTGATGGAAACAGAAGCATACATGCACAACTAAACACTGAGCCAAACTGGAATTCGGATGCAGAGAGGGAGGACAAGGCCACCTGCAGAAACACATAGACACAGCTGACCTGAACAAGGAGGAGCTAATGGGGCTCCAGACTTATAGCTGGGAATCCAACATGGGACTGACACAGACCCCTGTGTAGTGAGATAGTCCTTCTGTTGCACTGAACACGCCCATTGGGGGTGGAGCCATG
This sequence comes from Phodopus roborovskii, assembly GCF_943737965.1. NCBI lineage: Eukaryota > Metazoa > Chordata > Mammalia > Rodentia > Cricetidae > Phodopus > Phodopus roborovskii. The sequence goes on along the minus strand of NW_026126934.1, from coordinate 169,802 downwards.
AGCGGAAGTGACCTGTGGAAGGAAGTCGGAGGGAGAGCCGGTAAAAGCTCTCTTGCTGGTGTGACTTGGACAGGAGAGGATTGGGTTGAATTTCATGGTGTTTATCTGTGTAGTTTGTAAGTTATTTCTCCCTAAATAAACATCTATTCGGCCTATTTGTTTATACTGATCCTTATTTAACAACAATATCTGGTGTCAGAAGTGGGATTTTATTTAGACAGAAAAGTGACTGCAGATGCAAGATGGACATTGCTATAGAGTTCCTGCTTCATGGAAGAGTCTGCCAGACAGTCTGCAGGACACAGAGGAAAATGACTGACAAACTGCCAATACAAGAAGACAGTTTAAATTTTCCTGCTTTGCTGAAGAGTCTGTGAGACATACGATGGCCTATGGGCTGAAGATGAAAGATTACAAAAGACCTTTGGGTGACCAGGCAGTGAGTTGTCTCTGTCATTTCTAGAGCTTATATATTATCCTTCTGTGGTCTTTGAAGGAGTTGAAGACGGATAGTTATGGTTATAGTTTTCCTTAGTTAGGATTAAAGATAAGTTACACATAGGGCTTTAGACTCACAAAGACAGAATAGATGATGGAATATTTTCTTAAATCTTACTAAACGTTAATGGACTAAATATTGTCAACTGTGATTCTTATTTGATAACTGTTATGTTATATATTTTCTATGTTAAGTTTAAAACCCTTCTTTTTATTTAGACAGAACAGAGGAGATGATGGGAGTCATTCTGTATATATTTCTCATACTGGTTAATAAATAAAGTACTGTTGGCCAATAGGAAAGGAAGATAGGAGGGACTAGGAGACAAGGAGGAAATTGGAAGTAGTAAGGAGGAGTCAGGATGGAAAGCCTGGAGAGAATAGAACCGCCAGCCACCTCTCCCTGGTAAAACCACGTGGAAATACATAGAAATGGGTTAATAATTAAGATAGAGCTAGCCAATAAGAAACTAGCACCTGGCAAACATCATAAATCAAATACAGAATCTCTGTGCGTTATTTGGGGCTGGTGGCATGGCAGCAGGACAAGACCAGGCGGCGGGCAGAAAAACTGTACTCCTTACAAATGGCGCCCACGTGGCTAGTAAGAACTTCCACTTAAAATTTAACAAAAGCTTAAAAAAGGGTTTTAGAAACAAAAGAACAGAGACAAGCAAGGTTTCTTGGTAGCAGCATTTTTCTCGGTTGAACTCTGCTTTGGAAGAGACAAACAGATATTTGTGCAGCTCCTTAAAGGGAAGATTCCTGACTCAGCATAAGCGGCAAAAAACCGCACAGCTCTTAAGAAGTACTGCTAACAATTTACTTGTGTGTACGAGAGCGCAATGCGTCCACATCTCCAAGACGGCAGCATGCAGACTAAGGCAGTCAGCACAGTTCTCACTGCTGGCAGTAAAATACTCACCACCATCTTTGATAACAAAGACTTTCATTTTAACAATGTTTTTGTTTAACAGATAAAGACTCATGGCCAAAAAAAAAGATAAAGATTTACAGTAAAGAAAGATTCATATTAAGAAAAACCTCTAAAGGTTTAAAGTGTTTTAAAATAAATGCAGGCTTGGGAAAAAAATGGTTTTTAAGAGACAAAGAGGAACTGGGTGTGGTGGCACACACCTTTAATCCCAACACTTGGCAGACAGAAGCAAGCAGATCTCTGTGATTTCAAAGTAAACCTGGTATGCAGAGTGAATTCCAGGACAGATAAGAGTTACACAGAGAAACCCTGCCTCAAAAAATAAAAAGTAAAAGAAACGGAGTACTAATAAAGCCACGTAAAGATGAAAAGCTCATAGAGAATCTGGATACTGTATGGTATTACATTGTCTTTGCATTGTTTGACTGCTGAGGAAACAATAACTGTTAAATGAAATACTGGTGGATTAATTCAATTTATATGTTTTAAAAATGCTTTGACTCAAAAACTTAAGTTCAAGGACAAGTTACTGGGAAAAAGGATTTCTATTTTTGTTTCCACAGAAAATAAAAAAACTGTGGATTCCTTACAGACTAATGTGGTTTGATCAAGCCAGACCCCCTGAAACAGAGTTTCTGGTGATCCAACATTCAAAACAGCTTAAACAAAGCAGCCTTGCAGACTACATCCAAGATTTCTGCATCTTCTCAGGATCCCCCATGACAGCGCCCCCTGTCAGCAAGAAGTAGTTCGGAAAGAATGATGCCCAAATTCCCAAATATCGTTTATAAATGATTGTTTTCATTTAAATGGATTTGGTTATAAATGGTTAATGATCACAACCAATATCTTTTTAAAGGTAAAAAGGGGATTATGGTATAGATATGAATACTTAATTTTGGAATGGATTTTCATTTATTGATATAATTTAAGGTCAGTGTTGTGATATGTATATTTCTCTTCTTGTTTATGTATTGTGTTTATATAGCTCATTTAAAAATGTAATGTATAATTTAGTACAGATTTTACATATTTACCTATAATAGTCAAAACTTATAGCTTGGTGAGTTAGGTTTTGAAGATACACAGAGATGTATTTGAGATAGATAGGCATTCTTCAAAACTTTCAAAGACCTACAGAATATGGCATTTAAAATGGTTTAGGGTTTTTGTGACAGTGAGACATAATTGCTCTTGGCAATACCACCTGCACCAGAAAGGAAGATGGACATTGAAGAAACTCGTTATGGATTTTGCTTCCAGTATGGCAAGACTAGCCATTTGGACAAGATCCAGCTCTTGTCTGGACTTTTTAACTTAATGCTGTATAAACTGGACATGCAGGACCCACAGAAAAGTGACTGCAGATGCAAGATGGACATTGCTATAGAGTTCTTGCTTCATGGAAGAGTCTGCCAGACAGTCTACAGGACACAGAGGAAAATGACTGACAAACTGCCATACAAAGTCCTGATTTGCTGAAGAGTCTGTGAGACACACGATGGCCTATGGGCTGAAGATGAAACATTACAAAAGAACTTCAGGTGACCAGGCAGTGAGTTGTCTCTGTCATTTCTAGAGCTTATATATTATCCTTCTGTGGTCTTTGAAGGAGTTGAAGACAGATAGTTATGGTTATAGCTGTCCTTAGTTATGCTTAAAGATAAGTTACATATAGGACTTTAGACTCACAAATTTAAGATAGATAATAGAATAGTTTCTTTTAATCTTGCTAAATGTTAATGGACTAAATAGTGTTAACTGTGATTCATATTTAATAACTGTTGTTGTCTGTCAAGTTCTATTGGCCTTAGCCAAAACTGGGTGTACCAACATTGCTGTGAGACCTAGGGTGACTGTTCAGGTGGATTGCTGTTTCTGTCCTTGCTGCACCTTTTGGAAGTTGTCCATCTGCATTTCCTGTCTACTCTAGTATTGTTAATTTCCTTCTCAGGTCTTGATGAGGTTGAAGATTAAACTATCGCAACTATTATTCTCTCTTCCTAGTTAGATATATTAGGTACTAGACTTACATTTTCCAGCTTAGGACAACTCTATTGTAAACTCCATTGTGCCCTCACCCTAGGACTAGATATGTAGGTCATTTTGTACTCGATTTTCCTTTTCTTAGAGCACACTTGTTATTCACTGTTTTGTATATAGTTTTTTATTAAGCCTAAATCTTTTCTTTAGACTAAAAGGGGAATTGTAGTGAGATAGTCCTTCTGTGGCACTGACCACACCCATTGGGGGGTAAAGCCATGCGCGGAAGTGACCTGTGGAAGGAAGTCGGAGGAAGAGCCGGTAAAAGCTCTATTGCTGGTGTGACTTGGACAGGAGAGGATTGGGTTGAATTTCCTGGTGTTTATCTGTCTAGGTTGTAAGTTATTTCTACCTAAATAAACATCTATTCGGCCTATTTGTTTATCCTGATCCTTATTTAACCACGATACCCCTGAACATGGGTCTAAGCTAAATGTCCTGTGCAGTCTAAGGGACTTCAGACAGTGGAATCAGGAAACATCCCTGTTGCTAAAAAGACTTTGGGGGAATATCCCCATGGAGGTATAATGCATTAACCTTGAGACAGGAGAGATATTTTAGTCCCTACTTCAAATGACTTGAAAGATTTAGATGACCTCTCCTGGAAGGCATCACCCTATGTGTATAGTGTCCTTTGGATGGGAGGGGAGAGTGGTCGTGGGCTCGGGAAGTTGGGAGAGAGGGGAAGAAGGAGGGTGGGGGTAAGGTGGAATGAACTGGTTTGTTATGTATAAATTTGTTTTTAAATTAAAAACATTAAAAAGATACCAATGTAATTTTCAAAAAAAATAAAGTTAATATTTTAATAATTTAAAATTTTTACCTCTATTGACTTTGAAATATCACACTTCCAAAGAGAGAACATCACTTCCAGCACAAGTTCTAATCTTACTAGTAAAAACTCACAGTAACCTATTAGGGAGGGGAGGGTGAAAACTGAAGGATCACAGATTCAGAGCATCTGGCTACTAGAGTTCTTTTCTCTACCTATTCTCAGACAAGCCATGTGCTCCTGTCCTCACACTGCCTCCTCAGATTGACTGCTATCTCTTCGATCCCTCAGACTAATTGCTCAAACAAAATCGTCTCACTGCATGTTCTTCTGTCTCCTCTACCTTATCTTCCTCTCTCTGTCCATCCATGTCACTCCTATCTCCAAATCCATACTGCTGGGATTAAAGGCCTGATTCCCAAGTCCTGGGCCCACCTTAGTGTGAGCTGTTTTTCTTTTAGACAGACTTAGTATGTGTCTAACTAGTGACATAGTGTGTGTGTCTAACTACTGATTTAATGTGTGTGGATAACTAGTGACCTAGTCTTTGTAGCTAACTAGTGACTTAGGTGTGTAGTTGACTAAACACATAAAAATACATAGGAGAATGGCTAACTACTATATCAGTGTGTGTGTGGCTGACTATTTTCTTGGTATTTTTTTTGGCTAGCTAGTGAATTGGCTGACTAGTGACTTAGTATGGGTGGGTAAGTAGTGATATATTGTGTGTAGCTAACTAGAGACATAGTGGCTGTGGCTAACTAGTAACCTAGTAACCTAGATATCCCATAGGAAATTCAAATTGGCCACATAATGGCTCTCTAGATCCAGATATTTTACAGGATCTTTCAAATTACTGCCAGCGAACAGGTAGATGGAAGGAGTTTTTTCTATCTCTTTGCTAAACAATCTCTTACCCTCAACTTGGTTCTGTTCTCTTTCCGCCACACTAAAACTCTCCTGCCCGCCGCAGCTGCAGCTTGTCTCAGGGCAGTAGGCTGGGCTGAGGCAGCATCTACACAAGACAAAATTGAATCTCAAAATGTTATCATTTCTGCCAGCTGTTGGGGATATGTTTATGGCAGCTGCCATTTTGACAACGTGGCCTAGCCTCACCCCCCATGGTTCTTCCCTGTGCTACACCAGCCACCTAGGCACAGGGAGTCTAGCTAGCTTCTGCCGCCAACAGAACCTGTAATTCATTTACCTTTTGCTTTTATTCTTTTATTTGCTTTATTCTTTATTCTTTATCTCTAATTTCTTTTTTCACTATGTCATACATAGCTTCACATTCAAGTACTTCTCAATTTTACACAGTCTTGTTTAATATATCTGTACATTTAACTTAAATTTAACTTTATGTAAATGCAAGCTAACTTCATACAACTTAAATTCAATTGTACTAAATCTCAACTATTTCTAAATTGCTATGTGCCTTTGAATGGTGGTAAATATTTAAGGTTATAAATGTCTATTTCAAGCTAACAAAATATTTATGCCACCCAGTCTTTCCTGTGAGCTGTTTATTAAGGTTAAGCCTCTATTATCACAGGGAGTTTTTCTCTACCTCTTTGTCCTCTATGGTTATAAGTGTAACCTACTAAGTAAAAACCAGTTACAGTCAGGCTGCAGGGCCCTAAGTAAAATATCCCTCCACAGCCTCTCAGCTTGGATCCAGTTTTCAAAACAGATTAATTACAGGGATATTTTGTATACTAAGGTATGCTAAACAGTCAGACAGCCCTCAAATGCTCAGAGATCTAGAGAATATGGCACTTAAAATGTCTCATTAAAAAGATTTTTTAACAGAGAGACAGGCCAGATGCTGGCACCACCCATTTCCTCCAAGATGACTGATGGACACTGAAAGAAGCTCCACCCACAAAAGTGGCAACACTAGCCACTAAGCAATCCTGCCTTTCATTTCCTCCCTCACAAACTGTATACCTACAAACTCTGGTCTGGGTTCCAACACATGACAGATTAAAACATGCTGGGAAATAACAAAATCACTCCCCTTACCACAGCCTTGGACTTTTTTCATAGTGGTGAATTCAGGACCATTTTGCTTACCCTGAATCCTCCTGCAGTATAAACAATTTTCCTTATTCTGCACTGAAGGTAGAAGCAATGCTCCACTTGCAAATGCTTTTCCTGTGACTGCACTGGATAGTTGGCTACCTGACTCTCATGGAAAATTTAAATCTCTTAGGCGTTACAGTAATTTAAGAAATTTGAAGGTATAGTACAGAAGACAGCAAGGCCATTGTTTGGAGAGCAACAGAGTACAACCAATGCTACTTGCATCAACATGAGGGATTATCTCATAAACATTCTTCTAACAGGATGCAAATGCATCTGTTGTAGCAGTAATATGCCTTCCCAGGGAGAAATCACTTCGCCCACAGAGGCGATCCATAAAGACAAATATTTCTAACATAACATATATCTATCTCTGGAAAATACTCAGAGAGGCGCCAGCCTAGACATAGTTTGCTTTTCATATATGCTATCCTTCTTAAATGGCTTTTGGTTCAAGCTCCATTTTACACAGTGAACAATTTCAGTAGAGACTGGAGACAGCATGTCTAGCTACTTAGGGAGATGGGAGGATTACACAGCAAATGTGTTCCCAGTACTGTTCCTAAAGGCCTTCAGATACCCGAAACTGAAGGACCTGTTCCACATATAGGATCCTGAGGTGAAGGTGATGGGAAATGTGATAGATAGGAAATGTAGAAGGTATAAAAGATTTTTTTAAAAAAAAGCTGGGATAGGGAGATGTGTCCCATGAAAAGTTTCTTAAGGAGAATAGACACTTGTATACTATTTCCACAGAGGAAATGGAAGGAAAGGGGACACTTATGTGAAGTCAGTAGAAACCCATTAAATGGGACAAACTCAGGAGAACACCTCTAAAACAATGGAATACAGGATATCTCATGATCATTGCTGACTAAGCCCACAGTGGCCTTGGGACTGAGAACCATAGCTCTATGTAGTTTATATCTACATATCTGAAAGAACCTGTCCAAAAGGCTTTTTTCCATAAAATTACCAGCTCTCCAATGCAAATACCTGGATTTTGGCGAGGTTCTGTGTATTATTGTCAATACACCAGGCCCTTAGGAAAAGATTTCAAGGCCTAGGCCCCTGGTTGTTACTATCTCTTCTAAGAATGTTTCTCATCCCTCCATTAGGACCTAAGTAAAAGCTTTGCTTTATCAGGAAACTCATACATCATTGGTTTACTTTTTAAAATCTGGTGTCCTATTGCCACAGTGGTAGAACTATGCTTTTCTGGAGAAGAAAACTGCAACTATATGACATAATACAATTTAAGGTTGTTTATGACACTGTAATATCTCTCTGAGCAGCTTGTATTGGGGCAGGTGTATGATAAGGGTAAGGGACTAGATGCTGTTGCAAAACAGGAGTAGCTTCTGTGTAATGGTTTGGAGTCAAAGGTCTGGAAAATCATGGACAACAAATGTGTATCTAGGATTCAAAATTCTAACAGGACTGATCAGCATACACTTATCTTTGTGTGTTTTAGAGGCAGTACTACCTCAGTTAAATTCTACTTTATGAGATATAATATCTCAAAAGCAGTTGTAAATCGTTTGTGTTACAAATTCTACTCATGTAGTTCACTGCTCAATAGTGAAGTGCTACCCTTACATGAGATGCCTTTTACAACCTGCAGAAAATTAACAATACATGGATCTTACACATAATATTAAATTGCAAACGGCTGAACTTATAAAAGGGACTTAACTAAAAGGCGTCAGGAAGTTTGTTGGCTTGCTTTCAGTGGGTGCACCTGAAGTATGTAGAAGTTGACTTAAAAAAGGTTTCCATAGATACCTCCCTGCTCACAGTACTCAAAGCAGATACAGCCCACAGAATAGTTATTTGGTAGACTCTCTCTAGCTTCTGGGAATTGCAAGAACTACATGAGGATTCAGGGGACAGGTTGTCTCCTTGCAGCTTCCCACCCAGATCCAGGGAATATCCACCACACTGGATCCATCACCTCACTATCTCCCACCACCGATTTAAGGATGGCAGCCCCTCACTCACCATGCTGTGGTTTTCCAGTTTGCCCTTCCTCAAAGCACATCACTCAAAACCACTGGCTGTAGTTTCTCTTCAAATCCAGACCAGAAGGGCCCTGCACTTCTTTTGACAGGCACATCACAAAGGGGCCTGATTAGCTATTAAGGCCTGAGAGATAAAAGCACCTCCCAGGTGGTTGCAGAGTGCTTAAGGAGTAATTGCAATGGTTACTGATTGCCTTCTAGCACTAAGACTTTTCTACATCAGCAGTGATGTGCATTTCTATAGCAATTGTCCTATAGCTGAAATGTGCTATCATTCTGTAGTACACAGGCATTTACCTTTCTTCCTCCTAGACACAGTGTTGCTAGCTAAATATAATTACTTAAATGGATTGAGTGATTCTTGGTGAAAAAGTTGGAAGGGAGCTCCAAATATTCGTTAACTACCACAAAGAGATTTAGGAATGCAAAATGTGTTATTTGTTATTTGGTTAAACACTGAGTTTTGTTAACTAAATTTGCTTTTTTACCTGTTTGTCACAGGAACTACAGATAATCAGGAAAGAAAAGCAGGGACCACATCTCAAAAAAATATAAATGATCTTTCTCGTGGCAGAATGCCAGTTGATGGCTCCATGAATGTAGAATTTTATCCCTGAAATTCAGAGCAAACACTTGGCAAAGTCATCATAATGAGAAAATAGTCTTCATGGAAAATTGAATATTTACAGAGGAATACATCTTCTGTAAGCATATAAAAAAATAAAACAAAACAAAAGCCAACTGCAGTAATGAAGGTTCTCTGCATGAAAAGGAATGTAGGATGAAACTCTCCATATATGTAGAAAGTTAATTTATTACGATGTCTCACAAGCTGTGATATATTTAGTCCAACAATGGTTGCCAACCAATGGGAATCTGAAGAGTACAGCAGTTTTTTAGTTTATCATGATGGATGTGTCAGCTGGTCATTATACATCAAAATTCCAAAAAAGTAGGCTCTAATGGTAGTGAAGGAAGAAACTTGGTACCAAGAGCTAGGGTAAGTAGCCAAACAGGGAAAGCTTACTTCTTCAATACCATTTATACATGTAGGCTACCACCAGAAGGTTGATCTGTTCCTTTATGCGACTTTGTTCTGTTTTGTTTTTTTTTTTTTTTTTTTTGTTTTCAAAACAGGGTTTTTCTGTGCAGGACATAAACTCATTCTGTGGATTTGGCTGGCCTCAACCTAAGCAAAATCAGGCAGCCTCCTGTGTCCTAGGATTAAACATTTGCACTGCCACCAAGCCGTTAAAGGTAGATCTTATCATCTGTTTGCATACAAGGCTTCTGTATGGCTTTGGCAGTCCTGGACTATATTCTGCCAGTCTGAAGTTTCTCAACTCCTAAATGGGAATCCATTCCAACTTGCATGAGTTCAAAGTGCTCCAATAATTCCTATTGTCCTTAAGACATTATCTTTCCTGCTACAGGACACCTGTGCCTTGATGATGAATATCTCCTATCTAAATAGCAATGATTTGGGAGTAGACAGGTTATCCACCCAGAAGTAAGGGAGGAAGTGCGGCAATGGGGTGCCTGAAGGCACATAATATGTGCAATTATTGAGTGCCTTTAGCATTAGTGGAAGCAATTTCTGTTTTCCCTTTATACATATTAATAGATGTCCCCTTCCATTGCCACACCTTTGTTTGACTACTTAAGTTTGGTGTATGAATAAAATGGAGCTTTCAGTATTGACTGAATCTGCCTGCCTGACATCATATTATGTCTCTGTCTTCCTTTCATCAATGATAGCTTGTCTTCCAATTGTCCACACTCAGTGACTGTGGAATGTACATGGGACTGAGCTGCTGTTTCTGATTACAGTCCTACAAACTCCAGTCCACAACACTTTGTTCCACACATCCTGGAGAATTGAGTTTGATCTGCAACTTAAAAATGCTGGAACTCACTCAGGCAGCATGAGCAACCCCGTGGCATATGCCATTATTCCACAACATAGCTTATTGTGCTGTGGATGTGAATATAAGTAATTATTACTTCAAATTCCATGCTTCTTCATGTCCTCAATATTTGCCCATGGGTGCTTCAACTTGAAGTACTGTCTTCAAAATGGATTATGCAAAGATGCTATAAAATACCATGGCAAAGACATTTTTACCAGAAAAAGAAACAGAACAAATCCTGTTGTATGTGTGTGTCTGTAAATTGATTACCAGTTTTTAGACAATGATATTTGTGCAGAGATCATAAGTCAACTTTTTGGGGTCCACATTTGGCCTACCACCACGGCAACTATAGACTCATAAAATTCTCATTTTCCAGGGAGTCACATTGTAGAAAAAATTTTGAGTCTTGAAAATGTCTCTATGAAAGAAATATTGACTTCTTATATGACCACCTTATAGCAGAAACAGGAACCGAGTATATAGGAGTGCTTTAGAGATGGGAAAAATTCCATATTTAGCTTTCTAATTTTGTTTTGCATATATTTGCATTCTAAGCCTATTATGACCCTTGATATAGATTATTTACTGTTTTGTTTTTTGTTTTCATAAGTATTCAAAATGAATATATATGCTTTAAATTTTCATTAATTTTACTTTTGTATTTTTTCTCTTCTTTTTAAGAATAGTATTACTGTGACATCTTGTCTTAAATAGAACTTACATTATAGATTAGTCTGTCCTAGGACATGAGAGATATCTGTCCACCTTGAATCCAGAGTGCTGGCATTGTAGTTTGGCTTGTCAACAGATGTTATTTCATTAGCTTGGCTCATTTATGATGAATGACTGAGCCTGGTTGTTAGTGTAGCCAGACAACAGGCTCTGGTACTAAACTCCAGTAATAGAAGATGGTGTCCATCAAATGCAAGTTTTCTGCCTCAAAGTCCATTGTCTTTTCAAATATGGGAAATATTATTTTCCCATCTCATTTACTCTTGTAAAACTCACTGAATGTCTTGGAAGGGTTCTGTCTATTACTAGTAATGGAGACAGCCAGGTTCACAGATGTAAGATGTTTTCTACACAGTTAAGTGTAATTCTTCATGTTATCCATCACATCTAATGTCTCACTAAGTAAACTTGAAGCTATGAAGCAAGGCATGGTGGCAGAAGCCTTTTGTAATGGTTCTTGGAGAGCGGATGTAGGAATTTCAGGATTTCCTAGTCACGAAAGATGAAAGTGGTCCCTGGGGTATTGTGGTCATACCACAGTCAAAGTTAGTCTGTGACTGCTTCAGGACAATGTCCATAAACTTGCCCAAAGCTCTTGAACTTCAGGGCCATGGCACCAGCAAATGTTATCTAATATATTGACCCCACCTTATTACATATTCTTACTTTTAATGAATTCCTTTAAAATAGAGTCAAAGTTATTTTACCATATCTATCTCTGTTTCTTATCCCTCTCATGTCTGTATCAACCCCAAAGTCATTTGGGGCAGGGACAAGGGCCAACCATATGTGTCTAGGCTGAGTATCTATCCATGGGGAATGGGCTCCTGAAGCCTTTCATACAGCAGGGATACATCCTGATTCCACTGCCAGAGGTCCCTTACACTTATTAGGCCTTCTAAATGAGATGCACTTTTAGGGGTTTTATGTCAGTCATATTATGGATTCCCAACTGTCAGACTAGGTGCATGACCTCTGCATTGTTTTGCTTAGGTGATTCTGTGGGTATCTCGAACCTGGTCTTGAATCCTGTACTTATCAATCCTCTGTCTCTGCAACTGGATTCCAGGAGTTCCTCTTAAGTGCTTAGCTGTGGGTGTCTGCTTCTGTTTCTTTCAACTACTGGACGAAGGCTCTAGAATATCCTATAAGGTAGATATCAATCTCATTATATGGAAGGACATTTAAGGTAGTCTCTCCACTATTGCTTATATTTTTATTTGGGGTGATCCTGCTAGATCTCTGGACATTTTCCTAGTGCCAGATTTCTCTTACCACCTATTATATCCCCATCTTGTACGGTATTTCTTTTGTTGCTCTCCTCTATTCTTTCCAAAACTCAGTCTTCTTGATGCCTCTTGTTCTCCTTCCCATCTCTTCTCCCCTTCTCTTTCTCCTAACTCTCCCTTCCCACACCCGATGCTCCCAATTTTCTCAGGAGACTTTGTGTCTTTCCACTACTATGGGGAACAATGGCAGGCCTTTCAAGGGTGAAGTCTGAACTGAGGTGAATCCAGGGGAGTGCCCCCCTTGACACCCTGAAGGTAGGGCTTGGAACAGTGCTACCAAATACTGCCAGGACTTGAACACCCTCTCTCCAACTGCAGCTCAATATTAAGGCTGAAGCTTTGCACAACCTGCTTTGTCCATCTCTCAAGGAACAGTTGCCAATGGTCTACAGGATGGTGGCTAAGGGAAACCTTGTAAACCACACCTCCTGCTAAAAGCGATCCCACCAACTCCTGAATCCTTCCTCTCCATATCATCCCTGGGAAGAAGGAAGAAGCCATACTTAAACCAAGATATGCATAACCAGGGAGGCTGTGTTGTTGCGTGGAAACCGTAATGGCTTCTGTATCTATCCAAAGAGTTTAGAATGTTTGGTAGTCCTAGTCCAAACCTGCCCTCAAATTCTGTGTCTTTTCTGCTCATTTATTCCAGTAACTCGGGATTTGTTAGCCAATCAGAGTTTCAAGTATAGACACCAGTCATAGGGGAGGTTACTTCCCAGTCTTATATGAGATGCCTTTGGTACAGAGTGTGAAACCAGAAGGTGGAGAAGTTTGGGTTGATGTCTCTCTTACTCCCATTATCTATTCCCCTTTCTCCCTCCTCATGCTGTCTTTCTCTCTATGTCAGATCTGTCTGTCTCTGTGTCTTTCTCCCTCTCTCTCTTTCTCTCTCTTGGGTTGCAGTTTATATCAGAAGGGCTGATGGGTTTGTCATTTATCTTGGGTGTAGTGAACTTGGTAAGAACCGTGCTCCACAAAAAAAAAAAAAAAAAAAAAAAAAAAAAAAATTTGTATGATGGCTAAAATCTTCACCAAATTGTATGAATTATTTTGATTTACTCTTTCATGAGCTCTCCCCTATCACTTCATATCAAGATGATAGAGAAATGATAGAGACAAGTTTAGAGATATGAATGAAAAAAATTAAGGAACGTTCATTGCTAGGAGCTATGTCAGGATTTTGACAAAATTCTATAGTTCCTGCTACAAGAATAAATCAAAAGGCTAAAATTCTTGGGAACAAGTGTGAGCAAACACAAATCCATGCACTGGCACTACATAATTAAAATTAAATTAAATCTTTAACCAAACATATTTTAACTTGTGAATACACAATATTGTGAGCACTCATTCCTGTAACCCAGGTACTTAGTGGATAAATTCTTAACAGTTTCCTCCAATATGAAATGCTTTATATGATACAAAGCAAATGTGTAGGATTGGAATTAGAGAAATCAATCTTCCCAAGAAGGCCTATTATATTCTTAAAGTCATGAGTGAAACAGCCTCCATTGAAGGGCCTCTGTTAAAGAGGCATCTCATGGAGAGTGCCAGGTCCCAGCAAGAACTGACTGTCAAAGCAGAAGCATACAGGTATCAGTCCACAATGTGACTTCCATGCCACTGGCCCTGGCCCTGGCCCTGGCCCTGGCCCCTGGCCCCTTGGCCCATGGCCCCTGTCCCCTGGGGCCTGGCACTGTCCCTGGCCAAGAAAACATGGGATAAAGCTCCTATAAAGGTCAGAGAATGAAGAGGTGTATTGTTTCCATTCTACGAATTAGAAAATTTAAGCACAGAAAACAGAATTAAAATACAAATCATTGTACTTGAATGGGACAATGATGATGGTGATGCCCCTGCTGCAGCCATCTTTTCAGCTGTTATCAACATTGTGGCTACTACTGCTACGCCAGGATTGGGCCCATTATCTCATATCCTGCCTCACCACAACAGAGATTCAGGTGCTTGTGATGAGGTCAGGCCAACAGAATTCATCAGGCAAGACAGTATGTTTATCTGACGATTAACCGAAGGCATTTTAAAAGTGCATGATGACAGCATCCATTTTCATATCTGGCAAGTCTGCCCAGGAACTGATGATACAAAAAAAGTCAACGGCTTACATATTTAAAGATGTAATCATTAAATTCTTTCATTATATAATCTGTGATCCCTGAAGTTTGGTGCCACCTTGCGTGACTCAAGTGTGACAGATGGTCTAACTATATGATTATTTCATTATTCAAATCTGTCTTTTTCTACTCCATGAAGAGTGGAGTCTGGATCCACCCTCTTGGTGTTAAATTGTATCTTGTGAATTCTTTCTTTAATCCTTTCTTTCTTCCTTACTTTATTTAAATCAATGTTGATATCATATTGTTTTCTATCTAGGGGTGAATTAAGAGAAATTATCTGTTTATTCATTCATTTGTTGTTCAAATCTATGATTAAGAACTCAATGTCTCTTCAGTATTGAGCAACCCTGTTGCATTCTGTATCCTGGTATCATGGGCCAAGGACCAGAGAGCAGCTTCAAGAAAGTGTTATCATGGGACATTACAGTCTCCCAAGATAACTATCTCCTAAAACTTTTAATGACAACATTTGATTCGCCTAAACAAGTCATAGCCACACGTCTGGAGGTGTGCCTAGAGGTTTTACTGGTTACCAAATTCAACATTTCCTAATCATCAGAGAACGTAGTCTGTGGAGAAACAGTTCAAAGTCTTCTGTTTATGAATACTCTCTCTCCTAAGAAGTCACACTATGGAACAAAAGACAAATAAGACTACAATTATTCATCAAAAGGTGAGTTTGCCATTGATGACTTCCTTCAGGAAGGTGATAATCCATTTGTTAGAGTAGACTTTATGATTACTGGATTTCAGTCCATCTCTTTTAACGCAGCCACCCAACATTAATTATGTGATATCTTCTAAAAACCCTGCATCCACAATGACAGTTCAGCATTTAAACATGTTACTACTCTGCTCTGCAATTAAATTACTGATGAACCTGGGAGTTTCCCACAATCATGTGGGAGTCAACAGATAGTCAATTGTGTGGTGTATGGCAGACCATTTCATCCTCTGATTATGTTGTTATTTGATTATTAAAATAGGACATTAGATAATCCATTATCAGTGGATTGTGGTGACGCGATGTGGGAGGCAATAATAATAGACCATCTTAATATCAATTATGTAGTTAAAATATTGAAATTTATCATGACAGCATCGTTCATGAGCCTGGTTTGGAGCCACCTTAGGGAAGTGGATGATGTTACATGAACTCATTATTTGATTATTTAATTATATAAAACAATGATTATATCGTCCAAGACACCTGGAATCTGGTGCCACAGATCATCTAGTTACATAATTAATGAATTTAAATTGGCAATCTGTGTTAATCCCCAAGATAATGTAAATATTTGTATAGTTATGTAAACAACAATCCTCCATTCCATGAAGAGACCTGTAAAGCTCCCTCTTGTGGAGATAATGTGCAATATCTTCACATTGTATGATTCATTGACTCAATTGATGATGATGACATCCTTCATGACTGGAGTCTGGCCATGCTTCCCTGCCAGTAGAATGCTACATCCCCTATTTATTATGACAGTTAGCTATTAGTGACTTATTTAATTCTTTAAACTATGTAAACGACAGACAGTGCCATCACCAATTACGGTTAGGGTGCAAAAATCTGTCAGGGACAAGGTTAGGAAACTTGTAGACATGGGCAGAACAATTTCTGAATGATCTATGCATCTTCCAGAGTACGAGGGATGCTGGGTGATTGAGTCCTGAAGGTTGCACGGTGTCCTCTGAGAAATACAAGGACTTCTCCAAGGCCGGCACGGTGGTCTGGCTGTTGACTACCTGTTCTTCCTCCACATCTTCACATCGGTTGTGATCTACCATGAGAAGAAGGAGTGGCACTAGGAGGTCGGCACCATCACCGAGACCTGGCAAAAGGATGACAACTCAGAACATGGAAGAACATCTCTCTCTCAGCTATGCTAATGATGACCCTGCTGCAGCCATCTTTTCAGCTCTTATCAACATTGTGGCTACTACTGCTACGCCAGGATTGGGCCCACTATCTCACGTCCTGCCGAACCATAACAGATATTCAGGCGCTTGTGATGAGGTCAGGCCTACAGAATTCATCAGGCAAGACAGTATGATTATCTGATGATTAACTGATGGCATGTTAAAAATGCGTGAGGACAGCATACAGTTTCATACCTGGCAAGTCTGTCCAGGAATTGATGATACAAAAAAATGACAATGGCTTACATATTTAAAGACGTAATTATTAATTCTTTCATTATAAATCTGTGATCCCTGAAGTTGGCGCCACCTTGTGTGACTCAAGTGTGACAGACCATGTAACTATCTGATTATTTCATTATTCAAATCTGTCTTTTTCTACTCCAGGGAGAGTGGAGTCTGTATCCACCTTGTTGGTGTTAAATTGTATCTTGTGAATTCTTTCTTTCTTTCTTTCTTTCTTTCTTTCTTCCTTTATTTCATTCTTTCATTCTTCCTTTCTTTATGTAAATCAATGTCGATATCATTTTGTTATCTCTCTAGGGGTGAATTATAAGAAACTATCTCTTTATTCATTCATTTTTCTTCAAATCTATGATTAAGAACTCAATGTCTCTTCAGTATTGAGCAATCATTTAGGCTTTACGCATAAAACACCATCCACTTGTTTAATGATTATTCGTTTAATTATGAAAATCCGTCATTATGTATTCAGTGATCACTGGAGTTTTGAGCCTCCTTTGGGGAGACCGTTGTACCAGACCATCATGTCATCTAATACTACACTTACTTCTTTAACTGTTAAACTAGGAAATTAAGTAATAATTCATCATTCAATTTACGTATTTAAAATACAGGTAATGTTATGGACCATAACTTCCGTTTGGAGTCAGATTTTGGGAGTTGATGATGTAATATCATCTCATTACTTCATCATTTACCTATGTAAATAGATCTTTACATCAGCGATAGGTTTAGGACTTTGGTGCCATCTCATTAGTGTTAATATAAAAGGCCCACTAATTAATTTTCAATTTAATTTTTTAAAAATATCATTATTCCAGTAAGATATCAGTCTGACTACTCCATGTGGGATTTAAGTATGCACCACCATGTCATTTTTCTATCATTTTTCATTATATATTAATGATTAAAATCGATGAAGGTGTTGTTTTTCTTGACTGGAGTCGGGCCAAACCTCCATGGGGGTTAATCACGTGGCATTATTTAATTATCTAAGTACTACTTCCTTGACAATCACTGGAGTTTGGTTCCATCTTTTGAAAGTGAAATATGGAGGACTATCCAATTATTAACTTATTTGATTTCGTAAGTAATGACGGTATCATCCGTCATTTGGCTGCTGTGGCATTGACACCGCAGGAGATCGGTACCAGAAGCAGTGGCCAGAGAATGGGAGACACTGCCTTATACAGTGATTACTGATTATGCAATAGTAGATTTTTTTAACAATCGAATGATTACACGATTAAAAAAAAAAAAACTGTACTGTTTCGCATCATCAGTGTCTGAGAGGTTGCAACAGAACTGACCCATGAAGGACACAGTGAACACCGATTTTAAAAATGGAATAACTGAATAATCTCCTGATCAGGGAATCTCATCTAATGAACTCTGTCGGGCTGTTAACATTACACACCACTAACAATAAATAACTCTAAATAACCATATTAGAAAGCAGGGTACAGGACTTAATAGAGAACAGTCAATTGAGGAATCCAAAATGACTGAAAGAAATAGAAGACACTGCTCAAAATCCTTAATCATCAGCCCAATGCAAATCTAAACAACTCTGAGAAACCATGGGATAAAGCTCCTCTAAAGGGAAGAGGATGCAGAGGACTTAATTTTATTTTCAATAAAGGGAAATGGATTATGGTACAGGCGATTAATTGTATTGTTTCCGTTCTAGAAATTAGAAAACTGAAGCATAGAAAACAGGTTTAAAATACTCATCATTGTACTTGAATGGCACAATGATGCTTTCGTTTTCATGCTTGTGTCACTATAGGCAAGTTGTAGCTTGAGAGACTGGTAAATATGTAGAACTCAAAAGAAAGGGCCCTGCTTTGTTTTTGTGAGAAACTCAGTGAGGCTGTAAGGTTAGTTCACCGGTGGGATTACTCCTTTAAGCATGTGGGAGGGGCACTATAATGTGATAGAATGTTGGTTCATAAATGTTGCCTGGCAACCCTGTTGCATTCTGTATCCTGGTATCATGGGCCAAGGACCAGAGAGCAGCTTCGAGAAAGTGTTATCATGGGACATTACAGTCTCCCAAGGTAACTATCTCCTAAAACTTTTAATGACAACATTTGATTCGCCCAAACAAGTCATAGCCACACCTCTGGAGGTGTGCCTACAGCTTTTACTGGTTACCAAATTCAAGATTACCTAATCATCAGAGAACGTAGTCTGTGGAGAAACAGTTCAAAGTCTTCTGTTTATGAATTCTCTCTCTCCTAAGAAGTCACACTATGGAACAAAAGACAAATAAGACTCACAATTATTCATCAAAAGGTGAGTTTGCCATTGATGACTTCCTTCAGGAAGGTGATAATCCATTTGTTAGAGTAGACTTTGTGATTATTGGATTTCAGTCCATCTCTTTTGAGGCAGCCGCCCAACATTAAATATGTGATATCGTCTAAAAACCCTGCATACACAATGAAAGTTCAGCATGTAACCATGTTACTACTCTGCTCTGCTATTAAATATCTGATGAACCTGGGAGTTTCCCACAATCATGTGGGAGTCAACAGAGAGTCAATTGTGTGGAGTGTGGCAGACCATTTCATCCTCTGATTATGTTGTTATTTGATTATTAAAATAGGACATTAGATAATCCATGATCAGTGGGTTGTGGTGACACGATGTGGGAGGCAATTATTATAGACCTTCCTAATATCAATTATGTACTTAAAATATTTAAATTTATCATGACAGCATCGTTCATGAGCCTGGTTTGGAGCCACCTTAGGGAAGTGGATGATGTTACATTAACTCATTATTTGATTATTTAATTATATAAAACAATGATCATATCCTCCAAGACACCTGGAATCTGGTGCCACAGATCATCTAATTACATAATTAATGAATTTAAATTGGCAATCTGTGTTAATCCCCAAGATAATGTAAATATTTGTATAGTTATGTAAACAACAATCCTCCATTCCATGAAGAGACCTGTAAAGCTTCCCCTTGTGGAGATAATATGCAATATCTTCACATTGTATGAATCATTGACTCAATTGATGATGATGCCATCCTTCATGACTGGAGTCTGGCCATGCTTCCCTGCCAGTAGAATGCTACATCCCCTATTTATTGTGACAGTTAGCTATTAATGACTTATTTAATTCTTTAAATTATGTAAACGACAGATAGTACCATCACCAATTACGGTAAGGGTGCAAAAATCTGTGAGGGACAAGGTTAGGAAAGTTGTAGACATGGGCAGAGCATTTTCTGAATGATCTATGCATCTTCCAGAGTACGAAGGATGCTGGGTGATTGAGTCCTGAAGGTTGCACGGTGCCCTCTGAGAAGTACAAGGACTTCACCAAGGCCGGCATGGTGGTCTGGCTGTTGACTACCTGTTCTTCCTCCACATCTTCACATCGGTTGTGATCTATCATGAGAAGAAGGATTGGCACTAGGAGGTCGGCACCATCACCGAGACCTGGTGAAAGGATGACGACTCAGAACACGGAAGAACATGTCTCTCTCACCTATGCTATTGATGCCCCTGCGGCAGCCATGTTGTCAGCTGTTATCAACATTGTGGCTACTACTGCTACGCCAGGATTGGGCCCATTATCTCATGTCCTGCCGCACCACAACAGATATTCAGGCGCTTGTAATGAGGTCAAGCCTACAGAATTCATCAGGCAAGACAGTATGATTATCTGACGATTAACTGATGGCATGTTAAAAATGCGTGAGGACAGCATACAGTTTCATACCTGGCAAGTCTGCCCAGGAATTGATGATTCAAAAAAATGACAATGGCTTACATATTTAAATATGTTATTATTAAATACTTTCATTGTATAATCTGTGATCCCTGAAATTTGGTGCCACCTTGTGTGACTCAAGTGTGACAGACTATGTAACTATCTGATTATTTCATTATTCAAATCTGTCTTTTTCTACTCCAGGGAGAGTGGCGTCTGTATCCACCTTGTTGGTGTTAAATTGTATCTTGTGAATTCTTTCTTTCTTTTTTATTTCATTCTTTCTTTCTTCCTTTCTTTATTTAAATCAATGTTGATGTCATTTTGTTATCTCTCTAGGGGTAAAATATGAGAAACTATCTCTTTATTCATTCATTTTTTGTTCAAATCTATGATTCAGAACTCAATGTCTTTTCAGTATTGTGCAATCATTTAGGCTTCACGCATAAAACACCATCAACTTGTTTAATGATTATTCATTTAATTATGAAAATCTGTCATTATGTATTCAGTGATCACTGGAGTTTTGAGCCTCCTTTGGGGAGACCGTTGTAGCAGACCACAAGTCAAACTTTACTTCTTTAACTGTTAAACTAGGAATTTAAGTAAAAATTCATCTTTTAATTTACGTATTTAAAATACAGGTAATGTTATGGACCATAACTTCCGTTTGGAGTCAGATTTTGGGAGTTGATGATGTAATATCATCTCATTACTTCATCATTTACCTATGTAAATAGATCTTTACATCAGTGATAGGTTTAGGACTTCGGTGCCATCTCATCAGTGTTAATATAAAAGGCCCACTAATTAATTTTCAAATTAATTTTTTAAAAACATCACTATTCCAGTAAGAGATCAGTCTGACTACTCCATGTGGGATTTAAGTATGCACCACCATGTCATTTTTCTGTCATTTTTCATTATATATTAATGATTAAAATCGATGAAGGTGTTGTTCTTCTTGACTGGAGTCGGGCCAAACCTCCATGCGGGTTAATCACGTGGCATTATTTAATTATCTAAGTACTACTTTCTTGACAATAACTGGCACCAGATTCCAGTTGTCTTGTATGATATAATCATTGTTTTATATAGTTAAATAATCGAACAATGAGTTCATGTAACATCATCCACTTGCCTAAGTGGCTCCAAACCATGCTCTTTAATGATGCTGTCGTGATTAATTTAAATATTTTAAGTACAAAATTGATATTTAGATGGTCCATATTAATTGTTTCCCACATCGAGGAATCCACTGTTCAAGGATTATTTAATGTCCTATTTTAATAATCAAATAAAAGCATAATCAGATGATGAAATGGTCCGCCATACTCGACACAATCGACTCTAACTGACTCCCACATTATTGTGGGATACTCCCTGGTTCATCCCTTATTTAATCGGAGAGCAGAGTTGTGAAATGTTTAAATGCTGAAATGTCTTTGTGTATGCAGGGTTTTTAGAAGATTCTACATATTTCATGTTGGACGGCAGCCTCAAAAGATATGGACTGCAATCCAATAATCCCTAAGTCTACTCTAACAAAAGGATTATCACCATCCTGAAGGAAGTTAACAATGACCAACTCACCTTTTGATGAATAATTGTGATTCTTCTTATCTTTGTTTCCATAGTATTAATTCTTAGGAGAGAGAGAATTCATAAATAGAAGAAATTTTATGTTCTCTGATAAATAGGTAGTCTAGAATTTGGTGACCAGTAAAAGCTGTAGGCAAACTTCCAGAGATTTGGCTATGACTTGGTTAGGGGAATCAAATGCTGTCATTGAAAGATTTAGGAGATTGTTATCTTGGGAGACTGTAATGTCCCATGATAACACTGTCTCAAAGCTGTTCTCTGGTCCTTGGCCATGATACCAGGATAGAGAATGCAAGCAGGGTTTCCAGGCAACATTTATGGACCAACATTCTGTCACATTCTAGTGCCCCTCCCACATGCTAAAAGGAGCATACCAAAGAAGAACTAACCTTATAGCCTCACTGAGTTTTTCACTAAAACAAAAGCAGGGCTCTTTCTTTTGGGTTCTACATATTTACCCTTCTCTCAAGCTACAACATGCCTATAGTGACATGAGGATGAAAACGAAAGCATCATAATGCCAATCAAGTACAATGATGAGTATTTTAAACCTTTTTTCAATGCTTTAATTTTCTAATTCCAAGAATGGATACAATACAATTAATCGCCTCTACCATAACCTTTTCTCTTTTTTGAAAATAAAATGATCCCTCTTCATTCTCTGCCCTTTAGAGGAGCTTGATCCCATGGTTTCACGACATTGTTTAGATTTGAATTGGTCCAGAAGAGCCAGGGCCAGGGCCAGGGCCCAGGGGCCCAGGGGTCAGGGGCCAGGGTCCAGGGTCCAGGGGGCCAGGGGCCAGGGGGGGGGCCAGGGCCGGGCCAAAATTAAATTGATAATAATTTAAATTGATAATAATTTAAATTGATAATAAATTAGTAGGCATTTTATATTAACACTGACGAAATGGCACCAAAGTCCTAAACATATCGCTGATGTAAAGATCTCTTTATATAGCTAAATGATGAAGTAATGAGATGATGTTACATCAACTCCCAAAATCTGACTCCAAAAGGGACTTATGGTCCAAAACATTACCTGTATTTTAAATTCATTAATTAAGTGATGAATTATCATTTAATTTCCTAGCTTTACAGTTAAGGAAGTAAGTGTATTATTCGATGATGTGATGGACTGGCATGATGGACTCCCCTAAGGAGGCTCAAAACTCCAGTGATCACTGAATACATAATGACAGATTTTCATAATTAAATCAACAAACTTTAAATCAGTGAATGGTGTTTTATGCATGAAGCCTAAATGATTGCTCAATACTGAAGGGTCATTGAGTTCTTAATCATAGATATGAACAAAAAAAAATGAAAGAATAAAGAGATAATTTCTCATAATTAAACCCTAGAGTGAAAAAACATCGATATCAACAGTGATTTAAAGAAAGAAAGAAAGAAAGAAAGAAAGAAAGAAAGAAAGAAAGAAATCACAAGAGACAATTTGAAACCAACATGGTGGATCCAGGCCAGGGCCAGGGCCAGGGCCAGGGCCAGGGCCATGGTCAGGTGTAGGGCCATGGCCAGGTGCAGGGCCAGGGCCAGGTGCAGGGCCATTGTCAGGTGCAGGGCCATGGCCAGATGCAGGGCCAGGGCCAGGGCCAGGGCCAGGTTCAGGTCCAGTGCCAGGGCCAGGTGCAGGATCAGGGCCAGGGCCAGTTGTAGGCCAGGGCCAGGTGCAGGGCCACGGCCAGGGCCAAGGCCAGGTGCACTTCTAGTGCCAGGGCTAGGTGCTGGGCCAGGGTCATGGCCAGGAAGAGGGCCAGGGCTAGGTGCAAGGCCAGGGCCAGGGCCAGGTGCAGTGCCAGGGCCAGGTGCAGGGCCAGGGCCAAGGCCAGGTGCAGGGCCAGGGTCAGATGCAGGTCCAGGGCCAGGGCCAGGGGCAAGGCCAGGGCCAGGGCCAGGTGCAGGGCCAGGGCCAGGGCCAGACCAGGTGCAGGGCCAGGGCTAGGGCCAGGGGCAGGGCCAGGGAATGGGCCAAGGCCAGGTGCAGGTCTAGTGCCAGGGCCAGGTGCTGGGCCAGGGTAATGGCCAGGTAGAGGGCCAGGGCCAGGTGCAAGGCCAGGGCCAAGGCCAGGTGCAGGGCCAGGGATAGGTGCAGGGCCATGGCCAGGTAGAGGGTGAGGGTCAAGGCCAGGTACAGGGCCAGGGCCAGGTGCAGGGTCAGGGTCAGGGCCAGGGCCAGGTGCAGGGCCAGGGCCAGGTGCAGGGCCAGGGCTAGGGCCAGGGGCAGGGCCAGGTTCAGGGCCAGGGCCAGGGAAGGGGGCAGGTGCAGGTGCAGGGCCAGGGCCAGATGCAGGGCCAGGGACAAGGCCAAGTGCAGGGCCAGTGCAAGCCCAGGTCAGGGCCAGTTTCGTGGCCAGGTAAAAGGCCAGGACCAGGTAGAGGGCCAGAGCCAGGGCCAGGGCAAATCCAGGTGCAGGGCCAGGGCCAAGTGCAGGGCCAGGGCCATGGCCAGGTGCAGGACCTGGGCCAGGGCCAGGTGCAGGGCCAGTGTTATGGCCAGGGGCAGAGCCAGGGCCAGGGCCAAGGCCAGGTGCAGGTCTAGTGCCAGGTCCAGGTGCTGGGACAGGGTAATGGCCAGGTAGAGGGCCAGGGCCAGGTGCAAGGCCAGGGACAGGTGCAGGGCCAGGGCCAGGTACAGGTGCAGGGCCATGGCCAGATAGAGGGTCAGGGTCACGGCCAGGTACAGGGCCAGGGCCAGGTGCAGGGCCAGTGTCAGGGCCAGGGACATGTGCAGGGCCAGAGCCAGGTGCAGGGCCAGGGCTAGTGCCAGGGGCAGGGCCAGGTTCAGGGCCAGGGCCAGGGAAGGGACCAGGTGCAGGGCCAAGGCCAAGGCCAAGAGCAGGGCCAGTGCAAGCCCAGGTCAAGGCCAGTGTCATGGCCAGGTCCAGGGCCAGGGCCAGGTGCAGGGCCAGGGCCAGGGCCAAGTGCAGGGCCAGGGCCAGGTGCAGGGCCATTGCCAGGGACAGGGCCAGGGCAAGGTGCAGGGCCAAGGCCAGGGCCAGGTGCAGGGCCTGGGCCAGGGCCAGCTGTAGGGCCTGGGCCAGGACCAGCTGCAGGGCCAGGGCCAGGGCCAAGTGCAGTGCCAGGGCCAGGGCCAAGGTCAGGTGCAGGGCTAGTGCCAGGGCCAGTAGCTGGGCAGGGTCATGGCTTGGTGCAGGGTCAGGGCCAGGTGCAAGGCCAGGGCCAGTGCTAGGTGCAGGGCCAGGGCCAGGAGCAGGGCAATGGCCAGGTAGATGGTCAGCGTCATTGCCAGGTACATGGCCAGGTACATGGCCAGGGCCAGGGTCAGTGTCATTGTCAGGGCCAAAGCCAGGTGTAAGGCCAGGGGTAGGCCATGGGCAGGGCCAGGTTCAGGGACAGGGCTAGGTAGAGGTCCAGAGCCAAGGACAGGTGTAGGGCCAAGCAGGGCCACATGCAGGGCCACGGCCAGGGCCAGGTGCAGGCCCAGGGCCAGGTGCAGGGCCAGGGCCAGGTGCAGGGCCAGGGCCAGGTTTAGGTCCAGGGCCAGATGCAGGTCCAGTTGCAGGGCCAGGTGCAGGGCAAGGGCCAAGGCCAAGTGCAGGGCCAGGGCCAGGGCCAAGGCCAGGTGCAGGACTAGTTCCAGGACCAGGTGCTGGACAAGGGTCAAGGCCAGGTGCAGGGTCAGGGACAGGTGAAAGCCAGGTCAAGGTCCAGGTGCAGGGCAAGGGCCAGGGCCAGGTGCAGGGCCATGGCCAGGTAGAGGGTCAGGGTCATGGCCAGGTGCATTGCCAGGGCCAGAACCAGGGCCAGGGCCAGTGCCAGGTCCAGGGCCAGGGAACAAGCCGGGGTCAGGGCCAGGGCCAGGGCCAGGTAGAGGGCCAGAGCCAGGGACATGTGTAGGGCCAAGCAGGGCCACATGCAGGGCCAGGGCCAGGGCCAGGTGCAGGGCCAGGGCCAGGACCAGGTGCAGGGTCAGGGCCACAGCCAGGGCCAGGTGTACGGCCAGGGCCAGGTGCAGGCACAGGGTCAGGTGCAGGGCCAGGGCCAGGTGCAGGGCCAGGGCCAGGTTAAGGTCCAGGGCCAGATGCAGGGCCAGTTGCAGGGCCAGGTGCAGGGAAAGGGCCTAGGCCAAGTGCAGGGCCAGGGCCAGGGCCAAGGCCAGGTGCAGGGCCATGGCCAAGGACTGGGGCAGTACTAGTGCTAGGGCCAGGTGCTGGACAAGGGTCAAGGCCAGGTGCAGGGTCAGGGACAGGTGCAAGGCCAGGGCATGGTCCAGGTGCAGGGCAAGGGCCAGGGCCAGGTGCAGGGCCATGGCCAGGTAGAGGGTCAGGGTCATGGCCAGGTGCATTGCCAGGGCCAGAACCAGGGCCAGGGCAAGGGCCAGTGCCAGGTCCAGGGCCAGGGCAAATGCCGGGGTCAGGGCCAGGGCCAGGGCCAGGGCTAGGGCCAGGGCCAGGGCCAGGGCTAGGGCCAGATCGAGGGCCAGGGCTAGGGCCAGGGCCAGGGCCAGGGCCAGGACCAGTGCCAAAATTAAATTGATAATAAATTTAATTGATAATAATTTAAATTGATAATAAATTAGTAGGCATTTTATATTAACACTGACGAAATGGCACCAAAATCCTAAACATATCACTGAGGTAAAGATCTCTTTATATAGCTAAATGATGAAGTAATGAGGTGATGTTACATCAACTCCCAAAATCTGACTCCAAAAGGGACTTATGGTCCATAACATTACCTGTGTTTTAAATTCATTAATTAAGTTATGAATTATCATTTAAATTCCTAGCTTAACAGTTAAGGAAGTAAGTGTAGTGTTCGAAGATGTGATGGTCTGGCACGATGGACTCCCCTAAGATGGCTCAAAACTCCAGTGATCACTGAATATATAATGACAGATTTTCATAATTAAATCAACAAACTTTAAAGCAGTGAATGGTGTTTTATGCATGAAGCCTAAATGTTTGCTCAATAGTGAAATGTGATTGAGTTCTTAACCATAGATATGAACAAAAAAAATGAATGAATAAAGAGATAATTTCTCATAATTAACCCCTAGAGAGATAACAAATCGATATCAACATTGATTTAAAGAAAGAAAGAAAGGAAGGAAGGAAGAAAGAAAGGAAGAAAGAAAGAAATCACAAGAGACAATTTAAAAACAACATTGTGGATCCTGGCCAGGCCAGGGCCAGGGGCAGGGTAATGGCCAGGTAGAGGGCCAGGGCAAGGTGCAAGCCAGAGCCAGGGCCAGGTGCAGGGCCAGGGACAGGTGCAGTGCCATGGCCAGGTAGAGGGTCAGGGTCACGGCCAGGTACAGGGCCAGGGCCAGGTGCAGGGTCAGGGTCAGGTCCAGGGCCAGGTGCAGGGCCAGGGCCTGGTGTAGGGCTAGGGCCAGGGCTAGGGCCAGGGGCAGGGTCAGGTTCAGGGCAAGGGCCAGGGCCAGGGAAGGGGCCAGGTGCAGGACAAGGGCCAGGGCCAGATGCAGGGCCAGGGCCAAGGCTAAGTGCAGGGCCAGAGCAAGCCCAGGTCAGGGCCAGTGTCATGGCCAGGTGAACGGCCAGGGCCAGGTAGAGGGACAGAGCCAGGGCCAGGTGCAGGTCCAGGGTCAGGGCCAGGTGAAGGGACAGGGCCAGGGCCAGGGCCAGGTGAAGGGCCAGGGCCAGGGCCAGGTGCAGGGCCAGGGCCAGGGCCAAATGTAGGGTCAGGGTCAGGGCCAGGAGCAACGCCATGTAGAGGGACAGGTGCAGGGCCAGGGCCATGTGCAGGGCCAGGGCCAGGGCCATGTGCAGGTCCATTGCCAGGGCCAAAAGTAGGGCCAGGTCCAGACCAGTTGCAGAGCCAGGTGCAGCGCCAGAGCAAGGGCGATGTGCAGGGCCAGGGCCAAGGCCAGGGCCAGGTGCAGGGCCAGGGTCAGATGCAGGTCCAGGGCCAGGGCCAGGTGCAGGGCCAGGGCCAGGGCCAAGTGCAGGGCCAGGGCCAAGGCCAGGGCCAGGTACAGGCCCAGGGCCAAAGCCAGGTGCAGTGCCAGAGTCAGATGCAGGTCCAGGGCCAGAGCCAGGGCCAGGGCCAAGTGCAGGACCAGGTTCAAGTCCAGGGCCAGGTGCAGGGTCAGGGCCAAGGCCAGGTGCAAGGCCAGGTCCAGCTGCAGGGCCAGGGCCAGGGCCAGGTGCAGGGCCAGTGCCAGGGCCAAGTGCAGTGCCAGGGCCAGGTGCAGGGCCAGTGCCAGGGTCAGGTGCAGGGCCAGGGCCAGGTTCAGGGCCAGGGCCAGGGCCAGCTGTAAGGCCAGGGCCAGGGCCAGGGACAGGGCCAGTGCCAGGGCCAAGTGCAGGGCCAGGGCCAGGTGCAGGGCCAGGGGTAGGGCCAGGGCCAGGACCAGGTGCAGGGTCAGGGCAACGGCCAGGGCAGGGTGCAGGGCCAGGGCCAGGTGCAGGGCCAGGGTCAGGTGCAGGGCCAGGGCCAGGTGCAGGGCCAGGTTAAGGTCCAGGGCCAGATCCAGGGCCAGTTGCAGGGCCAGGTGCAGGGCAAGGGCCTAGGCCAAGTGCAGGGCCAGGGCCAAGGCCAGGTGTAGGGCCATGGCCAAGGCCTGGAGCAGGACTAGTGCCAGGGCCAGGTGCTGGACGAGGGTCAAGGCCAGGTGCAGGGTCAGGGACAGGTGCAAGGCCAGGGCAAGGTCCAGGTGCAGGGCAAGGGCCAGGGCCAGGTGCAGGGCCATGGCCAGGTAGGTGGTCAGGGTCACGGCCAGGTACAGGGCCAGTGCCAGGTGCAGGGTCAGGGTCAGGGCCAGGACCAGGTGTAGGGCCAGGGCCAGGTGCAGGGCTAGGGCCAGGGCTAGGGCCAGGGGCAGGGCCAGGTTCAGGGCAATGGCCAGGGCCAGGGAAGGGGCCAGGTGCAGTACCAGGGCCAGGGCCAGATGCAGGACCAGGGCCAAGGCCAAGTGCAGGGCCAGCGCAAGCCCAGGACAGGGCCAGTGTCATGGCCAGGTGAAGGGCCAGGACCAGGTAGAGGGCCAGGGCCAGGTGCAGGGCCAGGGCCAGGGCCAGGTGCAGGGCCAGGGGCAGGGGTAGGGCCAGGTGCAGGGCCAGGGCCATGACCAGGGCCAAGGCCAGGTGCAGGTCTAGTGCCAGGGCCAGGTTCTGGGCCAGGGTAATGGCCAGGTATATGGCCAGGGCCAGGTGCAAGGCCAGGGCCAGGTGCAGGGCCAGGGCCAGGGACAGGTGCAGTGCCATGGCCAGATAGAGGTTCAGGGTCACGGCCAGGTACAAGGCCAGGGCCAGGTGCAGTGCCAGGGTCAGGGCCAGGGCCAGGTGCAGGGCCAGGTGCAGGGCCAGGGCTAGGGCCAGGGGCATGGCCAGGTTCAGGGCCAGGGAAGGGACAAGGTGCACGGCCAGGGCCAAGGCCAAGTGCAGGGCCAGTGCAAGCCCAGGTCAGGGCCAGTGTCAATGCCAGGTGAAGGGCCAGGGCCAGGTAGAGGGCCAGAGCCAGGGCCAGGTGCAGGGCCAGGGTCAGAGCAAGGGCGATGTGCAGGGCCTGGGCTAAGGCCAGGGCCAGGTGCATGGCCAGGGCCAAGGCCAGGTGCAGGGCCAGGGTCAGATGCAGGTCCAGCGCCAGGGCCAGGTGCAGGGTCAGGGCCAGGGCCAGGAGTGCAGGGCCAGGGCCAAGGCCAGGGCCAGGTGCAGGGCAAGGGCCTAGGCCAAGTGCAGGGCCAGGGCCAAGGCCAGGTGTAGGGCCATGGCCAAGGCCTGGAGCAGGACTAGTGCCAGGGCCAGGTGCTGGACGAGGGTCAAGGCCAGGTGCAGGGTCAGGGACAGGTGCAAGGCCAGGGCAAGGTCCAGGTGCAGGGCAAGGGCCAGGGCCAGGTGCAGGGCCATGGCCAGGTAGAGGGTCAGGGTCATGGCCAGGTGCATTGCCAGGGCCAGAACCAGGGCCAGGGCCAGGGCCAGTGCTAGGTCCAGGGCTAGGGCAAATGCCGGGGTCAGGGCCAGGGCCAGGGCCAGGGCCAGGGCTAGGGCCAGGGCCAGAGCCAAGGCTAGGGCCAGGGCCAGGGCCAGGGCCAGGACCAGTGCCAAAATTAAATTGATAATAAATTAAATTGATAATAATTTAAATTGATAATAAATTAGTAGGCATTTTATATTAACAATGACGAAATGGCACCAAAATACTAAACATATCGCTGATGTGAAGATCTCTTTATATAGCTAAATGATGAAGTAATGAGGTGATCTTACATCAACTCCCAAAATCTGACTCTAAAACGGACTTATGGTCCATAACATTAACTATGTTTTAAATTCATTAATTAAGGGATGAATTATCATTTAAATTCCTAGCTTAACAGTTAAGGAAGTAAGTGTAGTATTCGAAGATGTGATGGTCTGGCACGATGGACTCCCCTAAGATGGCTCAAAACTCCAGTGATCACTGAATATATAATGACAGATTTTCATAATTAAATCAACAAACTTTAAAGCAGTGAATGGTGTTTTATGCATGAAGCCTAAATGATTGCTCCATAGTGAAAGGTGATTGAGTTCTTAACCATAGATATGAACAAGAAAAGAACAAATAAAGGGATAATTTCTCATAATTAACCCCTAGAGAGATAACAAATCGATATCAACATTGATTTAAAGAAAGA
Organism: Phodopus roborovskii; assembly: GCF_943737965.1. Lineage (NCBI taxonomy): Eukaryota > Metazoa > Chordata > Mammalia > Rodentia > Cricetidae > Phodopus > Phodopus roborovskii. The sequence continues at coordinate 139,249 of NW_026126934.1, read as the reverse complement.
AAGAAAGGAAGGAAGGAAGAAAGAAAGGAAGAAAGAAAGAAATCACAAGAGACAATTTAAAACCAACATTGTGGATCCAGGCCAGGGCCAGAGCCAGGGGCAGGGTAATGGCCAGGTAGAGGTCCAGGGCCAGGTGCAAGGCCAGGGCCAGGTGCAGGGCCAGGGACAGGTGCAGGGCCAAGGCCAGGTTCAGGGCCAGGGACATGTACAGGGCCATGGCCAGGTAGGTGGTCAGGGTCACGGCCAGGTACAGGGCCAGTGCCAGGTGCAGGGTCAGGGTCAGGGCCAGGACCAGGTGTAGGGCCAGGGCCAGGTGCAGGGCTAGGGCCAGGGCTAGGGCCAGGGGCAGGGCCAGGTTCAGGGCAATGGCCAGGGCCAGGGAAGGGGCCAGGTGCAGTACCAGGGCCAGGGCCAGATGCAGGACCAGGGCCAAGGCCAAGTGCAGGGCCAGCGCAAGCCCAGGACAGGGCCAGTGTCATGGCCAGGTGAAGGGCCAGGACCAGGTAGAGGGCCAGGGCCAGGTGCAGGGCCAGGGCCAGGGCCAGGTGCAGGGCCAGGGGCAGGGGTAGGGCCAGGTGCAGGGCCAGGGCCATGACCAGGGCCAAGGCCAGGTGCAGGTCTAGTGCCAGGGCCAGGTTCTGGGCCAGGGTAATGGCCAGGTATATGGCCAGGGCCAGGTGCAAGGCCAGGGCCAGGTGCAGGGCCAGGGCCAGGGACAGGTGCAGTGCCATGGCCAGATAGAGGTTCAGGGTCACGGCCAGGTACAAGGCCAGGGCCAGGTGCAGTGCCAGGGTCAGGGCCAGGGCCAGGTGCAGGGCCAGGTGCAGGGCCAGGGCTAGGGCCAGGGGCATGGCCAGGTTCAGGGCCAGGGAAGGGACAAGGTGCACGGCCAGGGCCAAGGCCAAGTGCAGGGCCAGTGCAAGCCCAGGTCAGGGCCAGTGTCAATGCCAGGTGAAGGGCCAGGGCCAGGTAGAGGGCCAGAGCCAGGGCCAGGTGCAGGGCCAGGGTCAGAGCAAGGGCGATGTGCAGGGCCTGGGCTAAGGCCAGGGCCAGGTGCATGGCCAGGGCCAAGGCCAGGTGCAGGGCCAGGGTCAGATGCAGGTCCAGCGCCAGGGCCAGGTGCAGGGTCAGGGCCAGGGCCAAGTGCAGGGCCAGGGCCAAGGCCAGGGCCAGGTGCAGGGCAAGGGCCTAGGCCAAGTGCAGGGCCAGGGCCAAGGCCAGGTGTAGGGCCATGGCCAAGGCCTGGAGCAGGACTAGTGCCAGGGCCAGGTGCTGGACGAGGGTCAAGGCCAGGTGCAGGGTCAGGGACAGGTGCAAGGCCAGGGCAAGGTCCAGGTGCAGGGCAAGGGCCAGGGCCAGGTGCAGGGCCATGGCCAGGTAGAGGGTCAGGGTCAGGGTGGCCAGGTGCATTGCCAGGGCCAGAACCAGGGCCAGGGCCAGGGCCAGTGCTAGGTCCAGGGCCAGGGCAAATGCCGGGGTCAGGGCCAGGGCCAGGGCCAGGGCCAGGGCTAGGGCCAGGGCCAGAGCCAAGGCTAGGGCCAGGGCCAGGGCCAGGGCCAGGACCAGTGCCAAAATTAAATTGATAATAAATTAAATTGATAATAATTTAAATTGATAATAAATTAGTAGGCATTTTATATTAACAATGACGAAATGGCACCAAAATACTAAACATATCGCTGATGTGAAGATCTCTTTATATAGCTAAATGATGAAGTAATGAGGTGATCTTACATCAACTCCCAAAATCTGACTCTAAAACGGACTTATGGTCCATAACATTAACTATGTTTTAAATTCATTAATTAAGGGATGAATTATCATTTAAATTCCTAGCTTAACAGTTAAGGAAGTAAGTGTAGTATTCGAAGATGTGATGGTCTGGCACGATGGACTCCCCTAAGATGGCTCAAAACTCCAGTGATCACTGAATATATAATGACAGATTTTCATAATTAAATCAACAAACTTTAAAGCAGTGAATGGTGTTTTATGCATGAAGCCTAAATGATTGCTCCATAGTGAAAGGTGATTGAGTTCTTAACCATAGATATGAACAAGAAAAGAACAAATAAAGGGATAATTTCTCATAATTAACCCCTAGAGAGATAACAAATCGATATCAACATTGATTTAAAGAAAGAAAGGAAGGAAGGAAGAAAGAAAGGAAGAAAGAAAGAAATCACAAGAGACAATTTAAAACCAACATTGTGGATCCAGGCCAGGGCCAGAGCCAGGGGCAGGGTAATGGCCAGGTAGAGGTCCAGGGCCAGGTGCAAGGCCAGGGCCAGGTGCAGGGCCAGGGACAGGTGCAGGGCCAAGGCCAGGTTCAGGGCCAGGGACGTACAGGGCCATGGCCAGGTAGGTGGTCAGGGTCACGGCCAGGTACAGGGCCAGTGCCAGGTGCAGGGTCAGGGTCAGGGCCAGGACCAGGTGTAGGGCCAGGGCCAGGTGCAGGGCTAGGGCCAGGGCTAGGGCCAGGGGCAGGGCCAGGTTCAGGGCAATGGCCAGGGCCAGGGAAGGGGCCAGGTGCAGTACCAGGGCCAGGGCCAGATGCAGGACCAGGGCCAAGGCCAAGTGCAGGGCCAGCGCAAGCCCAGGACAGGGCCAGTGTCATGGCCAGGTGAAGGGCCAGGACCAGGTAGAGGGCCAGGGCCAGGTGCAGGGCCAGGGCCAGGGCAAGGTGCAGGGCCAGGGGCAGGGGTAGGGCCAGGTGCAGGGCCAGGGCCATGACCAGGGCCAAGGCCAGGTGCAGGTCTAGTGCCAGGGCCAGGTTCTGGGCCAGGGTAATGGCCAGGTATATGGCCAGGGCCAGGTGCAAGGCCAGGGCCAGGTGCAGGGCCAGGGCCAGGGACAGGTGCAGTGCCATGGCCAGATAGAGGTTCAGGGTCACGGCCAGGTACAAGGCCAGGGCCAGGTGCAGTGCCAGGGCCAGGTGCAGGGCCAGTGCCAGGGTCAGGTGCAGGGCCAGGGCCAGGTTCAGGGCCAGGGCCAGGGCCAGCTGTAAGGCCAGGGCCAGGGCCAGGGACAGGGCCAGGGCCAGGGCCAGGTGCAGGGCCAGGGCCAGGTGCAGGGCCAGGGGTAGGGCCAGGGCCAGGACCAGGTGCAGGGTCAGGGCAACGGCCAGGGCAGGGTGCAGGGCCAGGGCCAGGTGCAGGGCCAGGGTCAGGTGCAGGGCCAGGGCCAGGTGCAGGGCCAGGTTAAGGTCCAGGGCCAGATCCAGGGCCAGTTGCAGGGCCAGGTGCAGGGCAAGGGCCTAGGCCAAGTGCAGGGCCAGGGCCAAGGCCAGGTGTAGGGCCATGGCCAAGGCCTGGAGCAGGACTAGTGCCAGGGCCAGGTGCTGGACGAGGGTCAAGGCCAGGTGCAGGGTCAGGGACAGGTGCAAGGCCAGGGCAAGGTCCAGGTGCAGGGCAAGGGCCAGGGCCAGGTGCAGGGCCATGGCCAGGTAGGTGGTCAGGGTCACGGCCAGGTACAGGGCCAGTGCCAGGTGCAGGGTCAGGGTCAGGGCCAGGACCAGGTGTAGGGCCAGGGCCAGGTGCAGGGCTAGGGCCAGGGCTAGGGCCAGGGGCAGGGCCAGGTTCAGGGCAATGGCCAGGGCCAGGGGAAGGGGCCAGGTGCAGTACCAGGGCCAGGGCCAGATGCAGGACCAGGGCCAAGGCCAGAGTGCAGGGCCAGCGCAAGCCCAGGACAGGGCCAGTGTCATGGCCAGGTGAAGGGCCAGGACCAGGTAGAGGGCCAGGGCCAGGTGCAGGGCCAGGGCCAGGGCCAGGTGCAGGGCCAGGGGCAGGGGGTAGGGCCAGGTGCAGGGCCAGGGCCATGACCAGGGCCAAGGCCAGGTGCAGGTCTAGTGCCAGGGCCAGGTTCTGGGCCAGGGTAATGGCCAGGTATATGGCCAGGGCCAGGTGCAAGGCCAGGGCCAGGTGCAGGGCCAGGGCCAGGGACAGGTGCAGTGCCATGGCCAGATAGAGGTTCAGGGTCACGGCCAGGTACAAGGCCAGGGCCAGGTGCAGTGCCAGGGTCAGGGCCAGGGCCAGGTGCAGGGCCAGGTGCAGGGCCAGGGCTAGGGCCAGGGGCATGGCCAGGTTCAGGGCCAGGGAAGGGACAAGGTGCACGGCCAGGGCCAAGGCCAAGTGCAGGGCCAGTGCAAGCCCAGGTCAGGGCCAGTGTCAATGCCAGGTGAAGGGCCAGGGCCAGGTAGAGGGCCAGAGCCAGGGCCAGGTGCAGGGCCAGGGTCAGAGCAAGGGCGATGTGCAGGGCCTGGGCTAAGGCCAGGGCCAGGTGCATGGCCAGGGCCAAGGCCAGGTGCAGGGCCAGGGTCAGATGCAGGTCCAGCGCCAGGGCCAGGTGCAGGGTCAGGGCCAGGGCCAAGTGCAGGGCCAGGGCCAAGGCCAGGGCCAGGTGCAGGGCCAGGGCCAAGGCCAGGTGCAGGGCCAGGGTCAGATGCAGGTCCAGGGCCATGGCCAAGTGCAGGGCCAGGTGCAGGGCCAGTGCCAGGGCCAGGTGTAGGTACAGGGCCAGGGCTAGGTGCAGGGCCATGGCCAGGGCCAGGGCCAGGTTAATGTCAAGGGCCAGGTGCAAGGCCATGTGTAGGGCCAGGGCCAGTTGCAGGGCAAGGTACAGGGCCAGGGCCAGGTGTAAGATAGGACCAGGTATAGATCCAGGGCCAGGTGCATGGCCAGGGCCAAGTGCAGGGCCAGGTGCATGGTCAGGGCCAGGGCCATGTCCAGGGTCAGGGCCAGGGCCAGGGCCAGGTGCAGGTCCTGGGTCAGGTGCAGGGCCAACGCCAGGTCCATTTTCAGGGCCAGGGCCAAGGACAGAGCCAGGGCCAGATCCAGGTGCAAGGCCAGGTACAGGGCCATGGCAAGGTGCAGGGCCAAGGCAATTTGCAGGGCTAGTGGCAGGTGCAGGGCCAGGGCCAGGTGCAGGGCCAGGCCAGGTTCAGGGTCAGTGCCAGGGTCTGGGCCATGTACAGGGCCAGGGCCAGGTACAGGTCTAGGGCCATCTCCAGGGCCAGGTGCAGTCCAGGGCCAGGTGCAAGGCCAGGGCCAGGTGCAGGGCCAGGGCCAGGGCCAGGTGTAGAGCCATGGCTATGTGCAGGTCAGGGCCAGGATCAGGGCCTGGGCCAAGTGCAGGGGTAGCGCCAGTTGCAGGGTCAGTTTGAGGGCCAGGTGTAGGTCCTGGGCCAGGGCCAGGTACAGGGCCAGGGCCAGGTCCAGGACCAGGTGCAGGTTTAGAGCCTAGGCCAGGTGCAGGTTTAGGGCCTGGGCCAGGTGCAGGGCCAGGTGCAAGGTCATTGCCAGGGCCAGGTACATGGTCACGTCCAGGTGCAGGGCCAGGTGCTGGCCAGGGCCACGTGCAGGGCCAGGCCATGTGCAGGGCCAGTGCAAGGTGCAGGTCCAAGGCCAGGGCCAGGTGTAGGGCAAGGGCCAGGTGCAGGGCCAGGTGCAGGGCCAGGGCCAGGTCCCAAGGCCAAGGGCCAAGGCCAGGGCCAGGGCCAGGGCAGGGCCAGGGCAAAGGCCAGGGCCAGGTCCAGGGCCAAGTGTATGGCCATGGCCAGGGCAAAGACCACCGTCAGGGCCAGGGCCAGGTGCAGGGCCAGTTCAAGCCCAGGTCAGGGCCATGGTCATGGACAGGTGCAGGGCCAGGGCCAGGTAGAGGGCCAGAGCCAGGGACAGGTTCAGGGCCAGGGCCAGGGCCAGGTGTAGGGCCAGGTGTAGGGCCAGTGCCAAGGCCAGGTGCAGGGCCATTGCAGGGCCAGGTGCAGGTCCAGGGTCATGGCCAGGTGCAGGGCCAGTGCCAGGTGCAGGGCCAGGGCCAGGTACAGGGCCTGGGCCAGGTGCAGGGCCTCAGCCAGGGCCAGGTTCAGGGCCATGGCCAGAGCCAGGTTCAGGTCCAGGTTCAGGGACAGGCCCAGGTTCAGGCCAGGTGCAGGGTCAGGGCCAGGTGCAGGTCAGGGCCAGGGCCAGTTTTTGGGCCAGGGCCAGGGCCAGGGCCAGGTGCAGGGATAGGGCCATGTGCAGGGGCAGGGGAAGGGCCAGGGCCAGTGCCAGTTGCAGGGCCAGGGCCAGGGCCAGGTGCAGGACCAGGGCCTTGACCATGTGCAGGGCCAGGGCCAGGGGTAGGGCCAGGACCAGGGCCAGGGCCAGGTGCAGGGCCAGGTGCAGGGCCAGGGCCAGGTCCAGGGCCAGGGCCAGGTTAAGGTCAAGGGCCAGGTTAAGGTCAAGGGCCAGGTGCAAGGCCAGGTGCAGGGCCAGGTGCAGGGCCAGGTGCAGGGCCAGGGCCAGGTGTAAGACAGGGCCAGGTGTAGATCCAGGGCCAGGTTCAGGGCCAGGGCCAAGTGCTGGGCCAGGTGCAGGGTCAGGGCCAGGGCCACGGGCAGTGCCAGGGCCAGGTTCCGGGCCATGTCCAGAGCCAGGTGCAGGGCCAGGTCCAGGGCCAGGGCCAAGGCCAGGGCCATGTCAAGGGTCAGGGCCTGGGCCATGTCCAGGGTCAGGGCCAGGGCCATGTCCAGGGTCAGGGCCAGGGCCATGTCCAGGGTCAGGGCCAGTTCCAGGGCCAGGTGCTGGTCCTGGGCCAGGTGCAGGGCCAGGGCCAGGTCCATTTTCAGGGCCAGGGCCAGGGCCATTCTTAGGGCCAGGGCCAAGGACCGGGCCAGTTCCAGATCCAGGTGCAGGGCCTGGTGCAGGGCCAGGGCAAGGTGCAGGGCCAAGGCAATTTGCAGGGCTAGGGGCAGGTGCAAGGCCAGGGCAAGGTGCAGGGCCAGGCCTGGGTCAGGGTCAGTGCCAGGGTCTTGGCCATGTGCAGGGCCAGGACCAGGGCAAGGGCCAGGTACAGGTCTAGGGCCAGCTCCAGGGCCAGGTGCAGTCCAGGGCCAGGTGCAAGGCCAGGGCCAGGTGCAGGGCCAGGGCTAGGGCCAGGTGTAGAGCCAGGGCCATGTGCAGGGCCCGGGCCAGGATCATGGCCAGGGCCAAGTGCAGGGGTAAGGCCAGTTGCAGGGTCAGTTTCAGGACCAGGTGCAGGTCCAGGGGCACGGCCAGGTGCAGCGCCAGGGCCAGGTGTAGGTCCTGGACAAGGGCCAGGGCCAGGTGCAGGGCCAGGTACAGGGCCATGGCCATGTGCAAGGCCAGGGCATTGTGCATGGCCAGGTCCAGGACCACGTGCAGGTTTAGGGCCTGGGCCAGATGCAGGGCCAGGGACAGGTGCAGGTCCAGGTGCAGGGTCATTGCCAGGGCCAGGTGCATTGTCACATCCAGGTGCAGGGCCAGGTGCTGCCAATGCCAGGGCCAGGTGCAGTGACAGGGCCAGGTGCAGGGCCTGGTCCAGGGCCAGGGCCAGGTGCAGAGGCAAGGCCAGGGCCAGGTGTAGGGCCAAGGCCAGGTGCAGGTCCAGGTGCAGGGTCATTGCCAGTGCCAGGTGCATTGTCACGTCCAGGTGCAGGGCCAGGTGCCGCCCAGGGCCAAGTGCAGGGCCAGGTGTAAGGCCAGGTGCAGGGGCAGGTGCAGGGCCAATGCCAGGTTCAGTGTCAGGTGCTGGGCCTGGGCCATGTGCAAGGTCAGGGCCATGGCCATGTGCAGGGCTAGGGCCAGTTGCATGCCAGGGCCAATGCCAGGGCCAGGTGCAGTGACAGGGCCAGGTGCAGGGCCTGGTCCAGGGCCAGGGCCAGGTGTAGAGGCAAGGCCAGGGCCAGGTGTAGGGCCAAGGCCAGGTGCAGGACCAGGTGTAGGGTCATTGCCAGGGCCAGGTGCATTGTCACGTCCAGGTGCAGGGCCAGGTGCCGCCCAGGGCCAAGTGCAGGGCCAGGTGTAAGGCCAGGTGCAGGGGCAGGTGCAGGGCCAATGCCAGGTTCAGTGCCAGGTGCAGGGCCTGGGCCATGTGCAAGGTCAGGGCCATGGCCTTGTGCAGGGCCAGGGCCAGTTGCATGCCAGGGCCAATGCCAGGTCCAGGTGCAGTGACAGGGCCAGGTGCAGGGCCTGGTCCACGGCCAGGGCCAGGTGCAGAAGCAAAGCCAGGGCCAGGTGTAGGGCAAAGGCCAGGTGCAGGTCCAGGTGCAGGGCCAAGGCCAGGTGCAGGTCCAGGTGCAGGGTCATTGCCAGGGCCAGGTGCATTGTCACGTCCAGGTACAGGGCCAGGTGCCGCCCAGGGCCATGTGCAGGTCCAGTGCCAGGGCCAGGTGTAGGGCCAGGGCCAGGGCCAGTTGCAGAGCCAGGTGGAGTGCCAGAGCGAGGGCGATGTGCAGGGCCAGGGCCAAGGCCAAGGCCAGGTGCAGGGCCAGGGCCAAGGCCAGGTGCAGGGCCAGGGTCAGATCCAGGGCTAGGGCCAGGTGCAGGGCCAGGGCCAAGTGCAGGGCCATGGTCAAGGCCAGGGCCATGTATAGGGCCAGGGCCAAGGCCAGGTGCAGGGCCAAGGTCAGATGTAGGTCCAGGGCCAGGGCCAGGTGCAGGGCCAGGGCCAGGGCCAAGTGCAGGGCCAGGGCCAGGTGCAGGGCCAGTGCCAGGGACAGGGCCAGGGCCAGGTGCAGGGCAAGGGCAAGGGCCAGCTGCAGGGCCAGGAAAAGGGACAGGGACAGGGCCAGGGCCAAGTGAAGGGCCAGGGCCAGGGCCAAGGCCAGGTGCAGGGCTAGTGCCAGAGCCAGTAGCTGGGCAGGGTCATGGCTTGGTGCAGGGTCAGGGCCATGTGCAAGGACAGGGCCAGTGCTAGGTGCAGGGCCAGGGCCAGGAGCAGGGCAATGGCCAGGTAGATGGTCAGGGTCATTGCCAGGTATAGGGCCAGGGCTAGGAGCAGGGCCAGGGTCAGTGTCAGGGTCAGGGCCAGAGCCAGGTGTAGGGCCAGGGGTAGGCCAGGGGCAGGGCCAGGTTCAGGGAGGGGGCCAGGTAGAGGGCCAGAGCCAGGGACAGGTGTAGGGCCAAGCAGGGCCACATGCAGGGCCAGGGCCAGGGCCAGGTTTAGGTCCAGGGCCAGATGCAGGGCCAGTTGCAGGGCCAGGTGCAGGGCAAGGGCCAAGGCCAAGTGCAGGGCCAGGGCCAGGGCCAAGGCCAGGTGCAGGGCCATGGCCAAGGCCTGGGGCAGGACTAGTGCCAGGGCCAGGTGCTGGACAAGGGTCAAAGCCAGGTGCAGTGTCAGGGACAGGTGCAAGGCCAGGGCAAGGTTCAGGTGCAGGGTAAGGGCCAGGGCCAGTTGCAGGGCCATGGCCAGGTAGAGGGTCAGGGTCATGGACAGGTGCATTGCCAGGGCCAGAACCAGGGCCAGGGCCAGTGCCAGGTCCAGGGCCAGGGCAAATGCCGGGGTCAGGGCCAGGGCCAGGGCCAGGGCTAGGGCCAGGGCCAGGGCTAGGGCCAGAGCCAGGGCCAGGGCCAGGACCAGTGCCAAAATTAAATTGATAATAAATTTAATTGATAATAATTTAAATTGACAATAAATTAGTAGGCATTTTATATTAACACTGACGAAATGGCACCAATATCCTAAACATATCGCTAATGTAAAAATCTCTTTATTTAGGTAAATGATGAAGTAATGCGATGATGTTACATCAACTCCCAAAATCTGACTCCAAAAGGGACTTATGGTCCATAACATTACCTGTGTTTTAAATTCATTAATTAAGTTATGAATTATCATGTAATTTCCTAGCTTAACAGTTAAGGAAGTAAGTGTAGTATTTGAAGATGTGATGGTCTGGCACGATGGACTCCCCTAAGTTGGCTCAAAACTCCATTGATCACTGAATATATAATGACAGATTTTCATAATTAAATCAACAAACTTTAAACCAGTGAATGGTGTTTTATGCATGGAGCCTAAATGATTGCTCAATAGTGAAAGGTGTTTGAGTTCTTAACCATAGATATGAACAAAAAAATGAATGAAGAGATAATTTCTCATAATTAACCCCTAGAGAGATAACAAATCGATATCAACATTGATTTAAAGAAAGAAAGGAAGGAAGAAAGAAAGAAAGGAAGAAAGAAAGAAATCACAAGAGACAATTTAAAACCAACATTGTGGATCCAGGCCAGGCCAGGGCCAGGGGCAGGGTAATGGCCAGGTAGAGGGCCAGAGCCAGGTGCAAGGCCAGGGCCAGGGCCAGGTGCAGGGCCAGGGACAGGTACAGGGCCATGGCCAGGTAGAGGGTCAGGGTCACAGCCAGGTACAGGGCCAGGGCCAGGTGCAGGGTCAGGGCCAGGGCCAGGTGCAGGGCTAGGGCCAGGGCTAGGGCCAGGGGCAGGGCCAGGTTCAGGGCAAGGGCCAGGGCCAGGGAAGGGGCCAGGTGCAGGAACAGGGCCAGGGCCAGATGCAGGGCCAGGGCCAAGGCCAAGTGCAGGGCCAGCGCAAGCCCAGGACAGGGCCAGTGTCATGGCCATGTGAAGGGCCAGGACCAGGTAGAGGGCCAGAGCCAGGGCCAGGTGCAGGGCCAGGGCCAGGGCCAGGTGCAGGGCCAGGGCCAGGTAGAGGGTCAAGGTCATTGCCAGGTACAGGGCCAGGGCCAGGTGCAGGGCCAGGGTCAGGGCCAGAGCCAGGTGCAGGGCCAGGGGGTAGGGCCAGGGGCAGGGCCAGGTTCAGAGCCAGGGCCAGGCAGAAGGCCAGAGCCAGGAACAGGTGTAGGTCCAAGCAGGGCCACATGCAGGGACAGGGCCAGGTGCAGGGCCAGGGCCACGGCCAGGGCCAGGTGCAGGACCAGGGCCAGGTGCAGGCCCATGGCCAGGTGCAGGGCCAGGTTTAGGTCCAGGGCCAGATGCAGGGCCAGTTGCAGGGCCAGGTGCAGGGCAAGGGCCAAGGCAAAGTGCAGGGCCAGGGCCAGATCCAATGCCAGGTGCAGGGCCATGGCCAAGGCCTGGGGCAGGACTAGTGCCAGGGCCAGGTGCTGGACAAGTGTCAAGGCCAGGTGCAGGGTCAGGGACAGGTGCAAGGCCAGGGCAAGGGTCAGGTGCAGGGCAAGGGCCAGGGCCAGTTGCAGGGCCATGGCCAGGTAGAGGGTCAGGGTCATGGACAGGTGCATTGCCAGGGCCAGAACCAGGGCCAGGGCCAGCGCCAGGTCCAGGGCCAGGGCAAATGCCGGGGTCAGGGCCAGGGCCAGGGCCAGGGCTAGGGACAGGGCCAGGGCCAGGGCTAGGGCCAGAGCCAGGGCCAGGGCCAGGACCAGTGCCAAAATTAAATTGATAATAAATTAAATTGATAATAATTTAAATTGATAATAAATTAGTAGGCATTTTATATTAACACTGACGAAATGGCACCAATGTCCTAAACATATCGCTGATGTAAAGATCTCTTTATATAGCTAAATGATGAAGTAATGAGATGATGTTACATCAACTCCCAAAATCTGACTCCAAAAGGGACTTATGGTCCAAAACATTACCTGTGTTTTAAATTCATTAATTAAGTGATGAATTATCATTTAAATTCCTAGCTTAACAGTTAAGGAAGTAAGTGTAGTATTCAAAGATGTGATGGTCTGGCAAGAAGGACTCCCCTAAGATGGCTCAAAACTCCAGTGATCACTGAATATATAATCACAGATTTTCATAATTAAATCAACAAACTTTAAAGCAGTGAATGGTGTTTTATGAATGAAGCCTAAATGATTGCTCAATAGTGAAATGTGATTGAGTTCTTAACCATAGATATGAACAAAAAAATGAATGAATAAAGAGATAATTTCTCATAATTAACCCCTAGAGAGATAACAAATCGATATCAACATTGATTTAAAGAAAGAAAGAAAGGAAGGAAGGAAGGAAGAAAGAAAGGAAGAAAGAAAGAAATCACAAGAGACAATTTAAAACCAACATTGTGGATCCAGGCCAGGCCAGGGCCAGGGGCAGAGTAATGGCCAGGTAGAGTGCCAGGGCCAGGTGCAAGGCCAGGGCCAGGGCCAGGTGCAGGGCGAGGGACAGGTACAGGGCCATGGCCAAGTAGAGGGTCAGAATCACGGCCAGGTACAGGGCCAGGGCCAGGTGCAGGGTCAGGGCCAGGTCCAGGGCCAGGGCCAGGTGCAGGGCTAGGGCCAGGGCTAGGGGCAGGGCCAGGTTCAGGGCAAGGGCCAGGGCCAGGTGCAGGGCCAGGGCCAGGTACAGGGCCATGACCAGGTAGAGGGTCAGGGTCACGGCCAGGTACAGGGCCAGGGCCAGGTGAAGGGTCAGGGCCAGGGCCAGGTGCAGGGCCAGGGCCAGGTGCAGGGCTAGGGCCAGGGCTAGGGCCAGGGGCAGGACCAGGTTCAGGGCAAGGGCCAGGGCCAGGGAAGGGGCCAGGTGCAGGACCAGGGCCAGGGACAGATGCAGGGCCAGGGCCAAGGCCAAGTGCAGGGCCAGTGCAAGCCCAGGACAGGTCCAGTGTCATGGCCAGGTGAAGGGCCAGGACCAGGTTGAGGGCCAGAGCCAGGACCAGGTAGAGGGCCAGAGCCAGGGCCAGGTGCAGGGCCAGGGCCAGGTGCAGGTCTAGTGCCAGGGCCAGGTGCAGGGCCAGGGCCATGGCCAGGTGCAGGGCCTGGGCCAGGGCCAGGTGCAGGGCCAGGGCTAGGGCCAGGGGCAGGGCCAGGGCCAAGGCCACGTACAGGTCTAGTGCCAGGGCCAGGTGCTGGGCCAGGGTAATGGCCAGGTAGAGGGCCAGGGCCAGGTGCAAGGCAAGGGCCAGGTGCAGGGCCAGGGCCAGGGACAGGTGCAGGGCCATGGCCAGAAAGAGGGTCAGGGTCACGGCCATGTACAGAGCCAGGGCCAGGTGCAGGGCCAGGGCTAGGGCCAGGGTAAGGGCCAGGTTCAGGGCCAGGGAAGTGACCAGGTGCAGGGCCAGGGCCATGTGCAGGGCCAGGGCCATGGCCAGGTTCAGGGCCCTGTGCAGGGCCAGGGCCAGGGCCAGGTGCAGGGCCAGGGCCAGGGCCAGGTGCAGGGCCAGGGCCAGGGCCAAATGTCGGGCAAGGGTCAGGTCCAGGAGCAATGCAAGTGCAAGGGACAGGTGCAGGGCCAGGGCCAGTGCCATGTGCAGGTCCAGTGCAAGGGCCAGTTGTAGGGCCAGGGCCAGTGCGAGTTGCAGAGCCAGGTGCAGCGCCAGAGCAAGGGCGATGTGCAGGGCCAGGGCCAAGGCCAGGGCCAGGTGCAGGGCCAGGGTCAGATGCAGGTCCAGGGCCAGGGCCAGGTGCAGGCCAGGGCCAGGGCCAAGTGCAGGGCCAGGGCCAAGGCCAGGGCCAGGTGCAGGGCCAGGGCCAAGGCCAGGTGCAGGGCCAGGGCCAGTTGCAGGTCCAGGGCCAGGGCCAGGTGCAGGGCCATGGCCAGGGCCAAGTGTAGGACCAGGGCCAAGGCCAGGGCCAGGTGCAGGGCCAGGGCCAGCTGCAGGGCCAGGGACAGGGCCAGGTGCAGGGCCAGGGCCAAGTGCAGGGCCAGGGCCAGGTGCAGGGACAGTGCCAGGGTCGGGTGCAGGGCCAGGGCCAGGTTCAAGGCCAGGGCCAGGGCCAGCTGTAGGGCCTGAGCCAGGGACATGGACATGGCCAGGGCCAAGTGCAGTGCCAGGGCCAGGACCAAGGCCAGGTGCAGGGCTAGTGCCAGGGCCAGTAGCTGGGCAGGGTCATGGCTTGGTGCAGGGTCAGGGCCAGTTGCAAGACCAGGGCCAGTGCTAGGTGCAGGGCCAGGGCCAGGAGCAGGGCCATGGCCAGGTAGAGGGTCAAGGTCATTGCCAGGTACAGGGCCAGGGCCAGGTGCAGGGCCAGGGTCAGGGCCAGAGCCAGGTGCAGGGCCAGGGGTAGGGCCAGGGGCAGGGCCAGGTTCAGAGCCAGGGCCAGGTAGAGGGCCAGAGCCAGGAACAGGTGTAGGTCCAAGCAGGGCCACATGAAGTGACAGGGCCAAGGCCAGGTGCAGGGCCAGGGCCAGGTGCAGGCCCAGGGTCAGGTATAGGTCCAGGGCCAGGTGGAGGCCAAGGGTCAGGTGCAGTGCCAGGGCCAGGTGCAGGGCCAGGGCCAGGGCCAGGTTAATGTCCAGGGCCAGATGCAGGGCCAGTTGCAGGGCCAGGTGCAGGGAAATGCCTAGGCCAAGTGCAGGGCCAGGGCCAGGGCCAAGGCCAGGTGCAGGGCCATGGCCAAGGCCTGGGGCAGGACTAGTGCCAGGGCCAGGTGCTGGACAAGGGTCAAGGCCACGTGCAGGGTCAGGGACAGGGGCAAGGCCAGGGCAAGGTCCAGGTGCAGGGCAAGGGCCAGGGCCAGGTGCAGGGCCATGACCAGGTAGAGGGTCAGGGTCATGGCCAGGTGCATTGCCAGGGCCAGAACCAGGGCCAGGGCCAGGGCCAGTGCCAGGTCCAGGGCCAGGGCAAATGCCGGGGTCAGGGCCAGGGCTAGGGCCAGGGCTAGGGCCAGGGCCAGGGCCAGGGCCAGGGCTAGGGCCAGGGCCAGGACCAGTGCCAAAATTAAATTGATAATAAATTAAATTGATAATAATTTAAATTGATAATAAATTAGTAGGCATTTTATATTAACACTGACGAAATGGCACCAAAATCCTAAACATATCGCTGATGTAAAGATCTCTTTATATAGCTAAATGATGAAGTAATGAGGTGATGTTACATCAACTCCCAAAATCTGACTCCAAAAGGGACTTATGGTCTAAAACATTACCTGTGTTTTAAATTCATTAATTAAGTGATGAATTATCATTTAAATTCCTAGCTTATCAGTTAAGGAAGTAAGTGTAGTATTCAAAGATGTGATGGTCTGGCAAGAAGGACTCCCCTAAGATGGCTCAAAACTCCAGTGATCACTGAATATATAATCACAGATTTTCATAATTAAATCAACAAACTTTAAAGCAGTGAATGGTGTTTTATGCATGAAGCCTAAATGATTGCTCAATAGTGAAATGTGATTGAGTTCTTAACCATAGATATGAACAAAAAAATGAATGAATAAAGAGATAATTTCTCATAATTAACCCCTAGAGAGAAAACAAATCGATATCAACATTGATTTAAAGAAAGAAAGAAAGGAAGGAAGGAAGAAAGAAAGGAAGAAAGAAAGAAATCACAAGAGACAATTTAAAACCAACATTGTGGATCCAGGCCAGGCCAGGGTCAGGGGCAGGGTAATGGCCAGGTAGAGTGCCAGGGCCAGGTGCAAGGCCAGGGCCAGGGCCAGGTGCAGGGCGTGGGACAGGTACAGGGCCATGGCCAAGTAGAGGGTCAGAATCACGGCCAGGTACAGGGCCAGGGCCAGGTGCAGGGTCAGGGCCAGGTCCAGGGCCAGGGCCAGGTGCAGGGCTAGGGCCAGGGCTAGGGGCAGGGCCAGGTTCAGGGCAAGGGCCAGGGCCAGGTGCAGGGCCAGGGCCAGGTACAGGGCCATGGCCAGGTAGAGGGTCAGGGTCACGGCCAGGTACAGGGCCAGGGCCAGGTGCAGGGTCAGGGCCAGGGCCAGGTGCAGGGCCAGGGCCAGGTGCAGGGCTAGGGCCAGGGCTAGGGCCAGGGGCAGGACCAGGTTCAGGGCAAAGGCCAGGGCCAGGGAAGGGGCCAGGTGCAGGACCAGGGCCAGGGACAGATGCAGGGCCAGGGCCAAGGCCAAGTGCAGGGCCAGTGCAAGCCCAGGACAGGTCCAGTGTCATGGCCAGGTGAAGGGCCAGGACCAGGTTGAGGGCCAGAGCCAGGACCAGGTAGAGGGCCAGAGCCAGGGCCAGGTGCAGGGCCAGGGCCAGGTGCAGGTCTAGTGCCAGGGCCAGGTGCAGGGCCAGGGCCATGGCCAGGTGCAGGGCCTGGGCCAGGGCCAGGTGCAGGGCCAGGGCTAGGGCCAGGGGCAGGGCCAGGGCCAAGGCCAGGTACAGGTCTAGTGCCAGGGCCAGGTGCTGGGCAAGGGTAATGGCCAGGTAGAGGGCCAGGGCCAGGTGCAAGGCCAGGGCCAGGTGCAAGGCCAGGGCCAGGGACAGGTGCAGGGCCATGGCCAGAAAGAGGGTCAGGGTCACGGCCATGTACAGAGCCAGGGCCAGGTGCAGGGCCAGGGCTAGGGCCAGGGTAAGGGCCAGGTTCAGGGCCTGGGCCAGGGCCAAATGTTGGGCCAGGGCCAAATGTCGGGCCAGGGTCAGGTCCAGGAGCAACGCCAGTGCGAGGGACATGTGCAGGGCCCTGTGCAGGGCCAGGGCCAGGGCCATGTGCAGGGCCAGGGCCAGGGCCAAATGTCGGGCCAGGGTCAGGTCCAGGAGCAACGCCAGTGCGAGGGACAGGTGCAGGGCCAGGGCCAGGGCCATGTGCAGGTCCAGTGCAAGGGCCAGGTGTAGGGCCAGGGCCAGTGCGAGTTGCAGAGCCAGGTGCAGCGCCAGAGCAAGGGCGATGTGCAGGGTCAGGGCTAGGCCAGGGCCAGGTGCAGGGCTAGGGCCAAGGCCAGGTGTAGGGCCAGGGTCAGATGCAGGTCCAGGGCCAGGGCCAGGTGCAGGCCAGGGCCAGGGCCAAGTGCAGGGCCAGGGCCAAGGCCAGGGCCAGGTGCAGGGCCAGGGCCAAGGCCAGGTGCAGGGCCAGGGCCAGTTGCAGGTCCAGGGCCAGGGCCAGGTGCAGGGCCACGGCCAGGGCCAAGTGCAGGACCAGGGCCTAGGCCAGGGCCAGGTGCAGGACCAGGGCCAGCTGCAGGGACAGGGACAGGGCCAGGTGCAGGGCCAGGGCCAAGTGCAGGGCCAGGGCCAGGTGCAGGGCCAGTGCCAGGGTCAGGTGCAGGGCCAGGGCCAGGTTCAATGCCAGGGCCAGGGCCAGCTGTAGGGCCTGAGCCAGGGACATGGACATGGCCAGGGCCAAATGCAGTGCCAGGGCCAGGGCCAAGGCCAGGTGCAGGGCTAGTGCCAGACCCAGTAGCTGGGCAGGGTCATGGCTTGGTGCAGGGTCAGGGCCAGTTGCAAGACCAGGGCCAGTGCTAGGTGCAGGGCCAGGGCCAGGAGCAGGGCCATGGCCAGGTAGAGGGTCAAGGTCATTGCCAGGTACAGGGCCAGGGCCAGGTGCAGGGCCAGGGTCAGGGCCAGAGCCAGGTGCAGGGCCAGGGGTAGGGCCAGGGGCAGGGCCAGGTTCAGAGCCAGGGCCAGGTAGAGGGCCAGAGCCAGGAACAGGTGTAGGTCCAAGCAGGGCCACATGCAGGGACAGGGCCAAGGCCAGGTGCAGGGCCAGGGCCAGGTGCAGGCCCAGGGTCAGGTATAGGGCCAGGGCCAGGTGGAGGCCAAGGGTCAGGTGCAGTGCCAGGGCCAGGTGCAGGGCCAGGGCCAGGGCCAGGTTAATGTCCAGGGCCAGATGCAGGGCCAGTTGCAGGGCCAGGTGCAGGGAAAGGGCCTAGGCCAAGTGCAGGGCCAGGGCCAGGGCCAAGGCCAGGTGCAGGGCCATGGCCAAGGCCTGGGGCAGGACTAGTGCCAGGGCCAGGTGCTGGACAAGGGTCAAGGCCAGGTGCAGTGTCAGGGACAGGGGCAAGGCCAGGGCAAGGTCCAGGTGCAGGGCAAGGGCCAGGGCCAGGTGCAGGGCCATGACCAGGTAGAGGGTCAGGGTCATGGCCAGGTGCATTGCCAGGGCCAGAACCAGGGCCAGGGCCAGGGCCAGTGCCAGGTCCAGGGCCAGGGCAAATGCCGGGGTCAGGGCCAGGACTAGGGCCAGGGCTAGGGCCAGGGCCAGTGCCAGGGCCATGGCTAGGGCCAGGGCCAGGGCCAGGGCCAGGACCAGTGCCAAAATTAAATTGATAATAAATTAAATTGATAATAATTTTAATTGATAATAAATTAGTAGGCATTTTATATTAACACTGACGAAATGGCACCAAAATCCTAAACATATCGCTGATGTAAAGATCTCTTTATATAGCTAAATGATGAAGTAATGAGGTGATGTTACATCAACTCCCAAAATCTGACTCCAAAACGGACTTATGGTCCAAAACATTACCTGTGTTTTAAATTTATTAATTAAGTGATGAATTATCATTTAAATTCCTAGCTTAACAGTTAAGGAAGTAAGTGTAGTATTCAAAGATGTGATGGTCTGGCAAGAAGGACTCCCCTAAGATGGCTCAAAACTCCAGTGATCACTGAATATATAATCACAGATTTTCATAATTAAATCAACAAACTTTAAAGCAGTGAATGGTGTTTTATGAATGAAGCCTAAATGATTGCTCAATAGTGAAATGTGATTAAGTTCTTAACCATAGATATGAACAAAAAAATGAATGAATAAAGAGATAATTTCTCATAATTAACCCCTAGAGAGATAACAAATCGATATCAACATTGATTTAAAGAAAGAAAGAAAGGAAGGAAGGAAGAAAGGAAGAAAGAAAGAAATCACAACAGACAATTTAAAACCAACATTGTGGATCCAGGCCAGGTAGAGGGCCAGGGCCAGGTGCAAGGCCAGGGCCAGGTGTAGGGCCAGGGACAGGTGCAGGGCCATGGCCAGGTAGAGGGTCAGGGTCACGGCCAGGTACAGGGCCAGGGCCAGGTGCAGGGTCAGGGTCAGGTCCAGGGCCAGGTGCAGGGCCAGGGCCAGGTGCAGGGCTAGGGCCAGGGCTAGGGCCAGTGCCAGGCCTAGGGCCAGGGGTAGGGCCAGGGCCAGAGCCATGGCCAAGGCCAGGTTTAGGTCTAGTGCCAGGGCCAGGTGCTGGGCCGGGTCTAGGGCCAGGGTCAGGACCAGGTTCAGGGCCTGGGCCAGGGAAGGGACCAGGTGCAGGGCCAGGGCCAAGGCCAAGTGCAGGGCCAGTGCAAGCCCTGGTCAGGGCCAGTGTCATGGCCAGGTGAAGGGCCAGGGACAGGTAGAGGCCAGAGCCAGGGCCAGGTGCAGGTCCAGGGCCAGGGCCAGGTGCAAGGCCAGAGCCAGGGCCAGGTGCAGGGCCAGGGCCAGGGCCAGGGCCATGTGCAGGTCCAATGCCAGGGCCAGACCAGTTGCAGAGCCAGGTGCATCGCCAGAGCAAGGGCGATGTGCAGGGCCAGGGCCAAGGCCAGGGCCAGGTGCAGGGCCAGGTGCAAGGCAAGAGCCAGGGCCAGGTGCAGGGCCAGGGCCAGGGCCAGGGCCAAATGTAGGGTCAGGGTCAGGGCCAGGAGCAACGCCAGGGAGAGGGACAGGTGCAGGGCCAGGGTCATGTGCTGGGCCAGGGCCAGGGCCATGTGCAGGTCCAGTGCCAGGGCCAGACCAGTTGCAGAGCCAGGTGCAGCGCCAGAGCAAGGGCGATGTGCAGGGCCAGGGCCAAGGCCAGGGCCAGGTGCAGGGCCAGGGCCAAAGCCAGGTGCAGGGCCAGGGTCAGATGCAGGTCCAGGGCCAGGTCCAGGGCCAGGGCCAGGTCCAAGTGCAGGGCCAGTGCCAAGGCCAGGTGAGGGCTAGTGCCAGGGCCAGTAGCTGGGCAGGGTCATGGCTTGGTGCAGGGTCAGGGCCAGGTGCAAGACCAGGGCCAGTGCTAGGTGCAGGGTCAGGGCCAGGAGCAGGGCCATGGCCAGGTAGAGGGTCAGGGTCATTGCCAGGTACAGGGCCAGGGCCAGGTGCAGGGCCAGGGTCAGGGCCAGAGCCAGGTGCAGGGCTAGGGGTAGGGCCAGGGGCAGGGCCAGGTTCAGAGCCAGGGCCAGGTAGAGGGCTAGAGCCAGGGACAGGTGTAGGGCCAAGCAGGGCCACATGCAGGGCCAGTGCCAGGGCCAGGTGCAGGGCCAGGGCCAGGACCAGGTGCAGGGTCAGGGCCACGGCCAGGGCCAGGTGCAGGGCCAGGGCCAGGTGCAGGCCCAGGGTCAGGTGCAGGGCCAGGGCCAGGGCCAGGTCCAGGTTAAGGTCCAGGGCCAGATGCAGGGCCAGTTGCAGGGCCAGGTGCAGGG
The DNA here is from genome assembly GCF_943737965.1 of Phodopus roborovskii. Classification (NCBI taxonomy): domain Eukaryota; kingdom Metazoa; phylum Chordata; class Mammalia; order Rodentia; family Cricetidae; genus Phodopus; species Phodopus roborovskii. The sequence goes on along the minus strand of NW_026126934.1, from coordinate 119,468 downwards.
CAAGGGCCAAGGTAAAGTGCAGGGCCAGGGCCAGATCCAAGGCCAGGTGCAGGGCCATGGCCAAGGCCTGGGGCAGGACTAGTGCCAGGGCCACGTGCTGGACAAGGGTCAAGGCCAGGTGCAGTGTCAGGGACAGGTGCAAGGCCAGGGCAAGGTTCAGGTGCAGGGTAAGGGCCAGGGCCAGTTGCAGGGCCATGGCCAGGTAGAGGGTCAGGGTCATGGCCAGGTGCATTGCCAGGGCCAGAACCAGGGTCAGGGCCAGGGCAAATGCCGGGGTCAGGGCCAGGGCTAGGGCCAGGGCCAGGGACAGGGCTAGGGCCAGGGCCAGGGCCAGGGCCAGGACCAGTGCCAAAATTAAATTGATAACAAATTAAATTGATAATAATTTAAATTGATAATAAATTAGTAGGCATTTTATATTAACACTGACGAAATGGTACCAATGTCCTAAACATATCGCTGATGTAAAGATCTCTTTATTTAGCTAAATGATGAAGTAATGAGATGATGTTACATCAACTCCCAAAATCTGACTCCAAAAGGGACTTATGGTCCATAACATTACCTGAGTTTTAAATTCATTAATTAAGTTATGAATTATCATGTAATTTCCTAGCTTAACAGTTAAGGAAGTAAGTGTAGTATTTGAAGATGTGATGGTCTGGCACGATGGTCTCCCCTAAGTTGGCTCAAAACTCCAGTGATCACTGAATATATAATGACATATTTTCATATTTAAATCAACAAACTTTAAACCAGTGAATGGTGTTTTATGAATGAAGCCTAAATGATTGCTCAATAGTGAAAGGTGATTGAGTTCTTAACCATAGATATGAACAAAAAAATGAATGAATAAAGAGATAATTTCTCATAATTAACCCCTAGAGAGATAACAAATCGATATCAACATTGATTTAAACAAAGAAAGAAAGGAAGGAAGGAAGAAAGAAAGGAAGAAAGAAAGAAATCACAAGAGACAATTTAAATCCAACATTGTGGATCCAGGCCAGGCCAGGGCCAGGGGCAGGGTAATGGCCAGGTAGAGTGCCAGGGCCAGGTGCAAGGCCAGGGCCAGGGCCAGGTGCAGGGCGAGGGACAGGTACAGGGTCATGGCCAAGTAGAGGGTCAGAATCACGGCCAGATACAGGGCCAGGGCCAGGTGCAGGGTCAGGGCCAGGTCCAGGGCCAGGGCCAGGTGCAGGGCTAGGGCCAGGGCTAGGGGCAGGGCCAGGTTCAGGGCAAGGGCCAGGGCCAGGTGCAGGGCCAGGGCCAGGTAGAGGGCCAGAGCCAGGACCAGGTAGAGGGCCAGAGCCAGGGCCAGGTGCAGGGCCAGGGCCAGGTGCAGGTCTAGTGCCAGGGCCAGGTGCAGGGCCAGGGCCATGGCCAGGTGCAGGGCCTGGGCCAGGGCCAGGTGCAGGGCCAGGGCTAGGGCCAGGGGCAGGGCCAGGGCCAAGGCGACGTACAGGTCTAGTGCCAGGGCCAGGTGCTGGGCCAGGGTAATGGCCAGGTAGAGGGCCAGGGCCAGGTGCAAGGCCAGGGCCAGGTGCAGGGCCAGGGCCAGGGACAGGTGCAGGGCCATGGCCAGAAAGAGGGTCAGGGTCACGGCCATGTACAGAGCCAGGGCCAGGTGCAGGGCCAGGGCTAGGGCCAGGGTAAGGGCCAGGTTCAGGGCCAGGGAAGAGACCAGGTGCAGGGCCAGGGAAAGGGCCATGTGCAGGGCCAGGGCCATGGCCAGGTTCAGGGCCCTGTGCACGGCCAGGGCCAGGGCCATGTGCAGGGCCAGGGCCAGGGCCAAATGTCGGGCCAGGGTCAGGTCCAGGTGCAACGCCAGTGCGAGGGACAGGTGCAGGGCCAGGGCCAGTGCCATGTGCAGGGCCAGTGCAAGGGCCAGGTGTAGGGCCAGGGCCAGTGCGAGTTGCAGAGCCAGGTGCAGCGCCAGAGCAAGGGCGATATGCAGGGCCAGGGCCAAGGCCAGGGTCAGATGCAGGTCCAGGGCCAGGGCCAGGTGCAGGCCAGGGCCAGGGCCAAGTGCAGGGCCAGGGCCAAGGCCAGGGCCAGGTGCAGGGCCAGGGCCAAGGCCAGGTGCAGGGCCAGGGCTAGTTGCAGGTCCAGGGCCAGGGCCAGGTGCAGGGCCACGGCCAGGGCCAAGTGCAGGACCAGGGCTAAGGCCAAGGCCAGGTGCAGGGCCAGGGCCAGCTGCAGGGCCAGGGCCAGGGCCAGGGCCATGTGAAGGGCCAGGGCCACGGCCAAATGTCGGGCCAGGGTCAGGTCCAGGAGCAACGCCAGTGCGAGGGACAGGTGCAGGGCCAGGGCCAGGGCCATGTGCAGGTCCAGTGCAAGGGCCAGGTGTAGGGCCAGGGCCAGTGCGAGTTGCAGAGCCAGGTGCAGCGCCAGAGCAAGGGCGATGTGCAGGGCCAGGGCCAAGGCCAGGGTCAGATGCAGGTCCAGGGCCAGGGCCAGGTGCAGGCCAGGGCCAGGGCCAAGTGCAGGGCCAGGGCCAAGGCTAGGGCCAGGTGCAGGGCCAGGGCCAAGGCCAGGTGCAGGGCCAGGGCCAGTTGCAGGTCCAGGGCCAGGGCCAGGTGCAGGCCCACGGCCAGGGCCAAGTGCAGGACCAGGGCCAAGGCCAAGGCCAGGTGCAGGGCCAGGGCCAGCTGCAGGGCCAGGGACAGGGCCAGGTGCAGGGCCAGGGCCAGGGCCAGCTGTAGGGCCTGAGTCAGGGACAGGGATATGGCCAGGGCCAAGTGCAGTGCCAGGGCTAGGGCCAAGGCCAGGTGCAGGGCTAGTGCCAGGGCCAGTAGCTGGGCAGGGTCATGGCTTGGTGCAGGGTCAGGGCCAGTTGCAAGACCAGGGCCAGTGCTAGGTGCAGGGCCAGGGCCAGGAGCAGGGCCATGGCCATGTAGAGGGTCAAGGTCATTGCCAGGTACAGGGCCAGGGCCAGTTGCAGGGCCAGGGTCAGGGCCAGAGCCAGGTGCAGGGCCAGGGCCAGGTAGAGGGCCAGAGCCAGGAACAGGTGTAGGTCCAAGCAGGGCCACATGCAGGGACAGGGCCAAGGCCAGGTGCAGGGCCAGGGCCAGATGCAGGCCCAGGGTCAGGTATAGGGCCAGGGCCAGGTGGAGGCCAAGGGTCAGGTGCAGTGCCAGGGCCAGGTGCAGGGCCAGGGCCAGGGCCAGGTTAATGTCCAGGGCCAGATGCAGGCTCAGTTGCAGGGCCAGGTGTAGGGAAAGGGCCTAGGCCAAGTGCAGGGCCAGGGCCAGGGCCAAGGCCAGGTGCAGGGCCATGGCCAAGGCCTGGGGCAGGACTAGTGCCAGGGCCAGGTGCTGGACAAGGGTCAAGGCAAGGTGCAGGGTCAGGGACAGGGGCAAGGCCAGGGCAAGGTCCAGGTGCAGGGCAAGGGCCAGGGCCAGGTCCAGGGCCATGACCAGGTAGAGGGTCAGGGTCATGGCCAGGTGCATTGCCAGGGCCAGAACCAGGGCCAGGGCCAGGGCCAGTGCCAGGGCCAGGGCCAGGGCCAGGACCAGTGCCAAAATTAAATTGATAATAAATTAAATTGATAATAATTTAAATTGATAATAAATTAGTAGGCATTTTATATTAACACTGACGAAATGGCACCAAAATCCTAAACATATCGCTGATGTAAAGATCTCTTTATATAGCTAAATGATGAAGTAATGAGGTGATGTTACATCAACTCCCAAAATCTGACTCCAAAACGGACTTATGGTCCAAAACATTACCTGTGTTTTAAATTCATTAATTAAGTGATGAATTATCATTTAAATTCCTAGCTTAACAGTTAAGGAAGTAAGTGTAGTATTCAAAGATGTGATGGTCTGGCAAGAAGGACTCCCCTAAGATGGCTCAAAACTCCAGTGATCACTGAATATATAATCACAGATTTTCATAATTAAATCAACAAACTTTAAAGCAGTGAATGGTGTTTTATGAATGAAGCCTAAATGATTGCTCAATAGTGAAATGTGATTAAGTTCTTAACCATAGATATGAACAAAAAAATGAATGAATAAAGAGATAATTTCTCATAATTAACCCCTAGAGAGATAACAAATCGATATCAACATTGATTTAAAGAAAGAAAGAAAGGAAGGAAGGAAGAAAGAAAGGAAGAAAGAAAGAAATCACAACAGACAATTTAATACCAACATTGTGGATCCAGGCCAGGTAGAGGGGCAGGGCCAGGTGCAAGGCCAGGGCCAGGTACAGGGCCAGGGACATGTGCAGGGCCATGGCCAGGTAGAGGGTCAGGGTCACGGCCAGGTACAGGGCCAGGGCCAGGTGCAGGGTCAGGGTCAGGTCCAGGGCCAGGTGCAGGGCCAGGGCCAGGTGCAGGGCTAGGGCCAGAGCTAGGGCCAGGGGCAGGGCCAGGTTCAGGGTAATGGCCAGGGCCAGGGAAGGGGCCAGGTGAAGGAACAGGTCCAGGGCCAGATGCAGGGCCAGGGCCAAGGCCAAGTGCAGGGCCAGGGCCAAGGCCAGGTGCAGGGCCAGGGCTAGGGCCAGGGTAAGGGCCAGGTTCAGGGCCAGGGAAGAGACCAGGTGCAGGGCCAGGGAAAGGGCCATGTGCAGGGCCAGGGCCATGGCCAGGTTCAGGGCCCTTTGCAGGGCCAGGGCCAGAGCCATGTGCAGGGCCAGGGCCAGGGCCAAATGTCGGGCCAGCGTCAGGTCCAGTAGCAACGCCAGTGCGAGGGACAGGTGCAGGGCCAGGGCCAGGGCCATGTGCAGGTCCAGTGCAAGGGCCAGGTGTAGGGCCAGGGCCAGTTCGAGTTGCAGAGCCAGGTGCAGCACCAGAGCAAGGGCGATGTGCAGGGCCAGGGCCAAGGCCACGGTCAGATGCAGGTCCAGGGCCAGGGCCAGGTGCAGGCCAGGGCCAGGGCCAAGTGCAGGGCCAGGGCCAAGGCCAGGGCCAGGTGCAGGGCCAGGGCCAAGGCCAGGTGCAGGGCCAGGGCCAGTTGCAGGTCCAGGGCCAGGGCCAGGTGCAGGGCCACGGCCAGGGCCAAGTGCAGGACCAGGGCCAAGGCCAAGGCCAGGTGCAGGGCCAGGGCCAGCTGCAGGGCCAGGGACAGGGCCAGGTGCAGGGCCAGGGCCAAGTGCAGGGCCAGGGCCAGGTGCAGGGCCAGGGCCAGGGCCAGCTGTAGGGCCTGAGTCAGGGACAGGGACATGGCCAGGGCCAAGTGCAGTGCCAGGGCTAGGGCCAAGGCCAGGTGCAGGGCTAGTGCCAGGGCCAGTAGCTGGGCAGGGTCATGGCTTGGTGCAGGGTCAGGGCCAGTTGCAAGACCAGGGCCAGTGCTAGGTGCAGGGCCAGGGCCAGGAGCAGGGCCATGGCCAGGTAGAGGGTCAAGGTCATTGCCAGGTACAGGGCCAGGGCCAGGTGCAGGGCCAGGGTCAGGGCCAGAGCCAGGTGCAGGGCCAGGGCCAGGTAGAGGGCCAGAGCCAGGAACAGGTGTAGGTCCAAGCAGGGCCACATGCAGGGATAGGGCCAAGGCCAGGTGCAGGGCCAGGGCCAGGTGCAGGCCCAGGGTCAGGTATAGGGCCAGGGCCAGGTGGAGGCCAAGGGTCAGGTGCAGTGCCAGGGCCAGGTGCAGGGCCAGGGCCAGGGCCAGGTTAATGTCCAGGGCCAGATGCAGGGCCAGTTGCAGGGCCAGGTGCAGGGAAAGGGCCTAGGCCAAGTGCAGGGCCAGGGCCAGGGCCAAGGCCAGGTGCAGGGCCATGGCCAAGGCCTGGGGCAGGACTAGTGCCAGGGCCAGGTGCTGGACAAGGGTCAAGGCAAGGTGCAGGGTCAGGGACAGGGGCAAGGCCAGGGCAAGGTCCAGGTGCAGGGCAAGGGCCAGGGCCAGGGCCAGGTCCAGGGCCATGACCAGGTAGAGGGTCAGGGTCATGGCCAGGTGCATTGCCAGGGCCAGAACCAGGGCCAGGGCCAGGGCCAGTGCCAGGGCCAGGGCCAGGGCAAATGCCAGGGTCAGATGCAGGGACAGGGCCAAGGCCAAATGCAGGGCCAGCGCAAGCCCAGGACAGGGCCAGTGTCATGGCCAGGTGAAAGGCCAGGAACAGGTAGAGGGCCCGAGCCAGTGCCAGGTGCAGGGCCAGGGCCAGGTGCTTGGCCAGGGCCAGGGCCAGGTGCAGGGCCAGAGCCAGGGCCAGGTACAGGGCCTGGGCCACGGCCAGGTGCAGGGCCAGGGCTATGGCCAGGGGCAGGGCCAGGGCCAGTGCCAAGGCCAGGTGCAGGTCTAGTGCCAGGGCCAGGTGCTGGGCCAGGGTAATGGCCAGGTGCAGGGCCAGGGCCAGGGCCAGGTGCAGGGCCTGGGCCACGGCCAGGTGCAGGGCCAGGGCTAGGGCCAGGGGCAGGACCAGTTTCAAGGCCTGGGCCAGGGAAGGGACCAGGTGCAGGGGCAGGGCCAAGGCCAAGTGCAGGGCCAGTGCAAGCCCAGGTCAGGGCCAGTGTCATGGCCAGGTGTAGGGCCAGGGCCAGGTAGAGGGCCAGAGCCAGGGCCAGGTGCAGGTCCAGGGCCAGGGCCAGGTGCAAGGCCAGGGCCAGGGCCAGGGCTAGGTGCAGTGCCAGGGCCAGGGCCAAATGTAGGGTCAGGGTCAGGGCCAAGAGCAACTCCAGGGAGAGGGACAGGTGCAGGGCCAGGGCCATGTGCAGGGCCAGGGCCAGGGCCATGTGCAGGTCCAGTGCCATGGCCAGGTGTAGGGCCAGGGCCAGACCAGTTGCAGAGCCAGGTGCAGCGCCAGAGCAAGGGCGATGTGCAGGGCCAGGGCCAAGGCCAGGGCCAGGTGCAGGGCCAGGGCCAAGGCCAGGTGCAGGTCCAGGGTCAGATGCAGGTCTAGGGCCAGGGCCAGGTGCAGGGCCAGGGCCAGGGCCAAGTGCAGGGCCAGGGCCAAGGCCAGGGCCAGGTGCAGGCCCAGGGCCAAAGGCAGGTGCAGGGCCAGGGTCAGATGCAGGTCCAGGGCCAGGGCCAGGGCAAAGTGCAGGACCAGGACCAAGGCCAGGGCCAGGTGCAGAGCCAGGGCCAGCTGCAGGGCCAGGGCCAGATGCAGGGCCAGGGCCAGGGCCAAGTGCAGGGCCAGGGCCAAGGCCAGGTGCTGGGCCAGGGCTAGGGCCAGGGGCAGGACCAGGTTCAGGGTCTGGGCCAGGGAAGGGACCAGGTGCAGGGCCAGGGCCAAGGCCAAGTGCAGGGCCAGTGCAAGCCCTGGTCAGGGCCAGTGTCATGGCCAGGTGAAGGGCCAGGGACAGGTAGAGGCCAGAGCCAGGGCCAGGTGCAGGTGCAGGTCCAGGGCCAGGTGCAAGGCCAGAGCCAGGGCCAGGTGCAGGGCCAGGGCCAGGGCCAGGGCCAAATGTAGGGTCAGGGTCAGGGCCAGGAGCAACGCCAGGGAGAGGGACAGGTGCAGGGCCAGGGCCATGTGCTGGGCCAGGGCCAGGGCCATGTGCAGGTCCAGTGCCAGGGCCAGACCAGTTGCAGAGCCAGGTGCAGCGCCAGAGCAAGGGCGATGTGCAGGGCCAGGGCCAAGGCCAGGGCCAGGTGCAGGGCCAGGTGCAAGGACAGAGCCAGGGCCAGGTGCAGGGCCAGGGCCAGGGCCAGGGCCAAATGTATGGTCAGGGTCAGGGCCTGGAGCAACGCCAGGGAGAGGGACAGGTGCAGGGCCAGGGCCATATGCTGGGCCAGGGCCAGGGCCATGTGCAGGTTCAGTGCCAGGGCCAGACCAGTTGCAGAGCCAGGTGCAGCGCCAGAGCAAGGGCGATGTGCAGGGCCAGGGCCAAGGCCAGGGCCAGGTGCAGGGCCAGGGCCAAGGCCAGGTGCAGGGCCAGGGTCAGATGCAGGGCCAGGGCCAGGGCCAGGGCCAGGGCCAAGTGCAGGGCCAGTGCCAAGGCCAGGTGAGGGCTACTGCCAGGGCCAGTAGCTGGGCAGGGTCATGGCTTGTTGCAGGGTCAGGGCCAGGTGCAAGACCAGGGCCAGTGCTAGGTGCAGGTTCAGGGCCAGGAGCAGGGCCATGGCCAGGTAGAGGGTCAGGGTCATTGCCAGGTACAGGGCCAGGGCCAGGTGCAGGGCCAGGGTCAGGGCCAGAGCCAGGTGCAGGGCCAGGGGTAGGGCCAGGGGCAGGGCCAGGTTCAGAGCCAGGGCCAGGTAGAGGGCCAGAGCCAGGGACAGGTTTAGCGCCAAGCAGGGCCACATGCAGGGCCAGGGCCAGGGCCAGGTGCAGGGCCAGGGCCAGGACCATGTGCAGGTTCAGGGCCACGGCCAGGGCCAGGTGCAGGGCCAGGGCCAGGTGCAGGCCCAGGGTCAGGTGCAGGGCCAGGGCCAGGGCCAGGTTAAGGTCCAGGGCCAGATGCAGGGCCAGTTGCAGGGCCAGGTGCAGGGTAAGGTCCTAGGCCAAGTGCAGGGCCAGGGCCAGGGCCAAGGCCAGGTGCAGGGCCATGGCCAAGGCCTGGGGCAGGACTAGTGCCAGGGCCAGGTGCTGGACAAGGGTCAAGGCCAGGTGCAGGGTCAGGAACAGGTGCAAGGCCAGGGCAAGGGCCAGGTGCAGGGCAAGGGCCAGGGCCAGGTGCAGGGCCATGGCCAGGTAGAGGGTCAGGGTCATGGCCAGGTGCATTGCCAGGGCCAGAACCAGGGCCAGGGCCAGGGCCAGAGCCAGGTCCAGGTCCAGGGCAAATGACGGGGTCAGGGCCAGGGCTAGGGCCAGGGCTAGGGCCAGGGCCAGGGCCAGGGCCATGGCTAGGGCCAGGGCCAGGGCCAGGGCCAGGACCAGTGCCAAAATTAAATTGATAATAAATTAAATTGATAATAATTTTAATTGATAATAAATTAGTAGGCATTTTATATTAACACTGACGAAATGGCACCAAAATCCTAAACATATCGCTGATATAAAGATCTCTTTATATAGCTAAATGATGAAGTAATGAGGTGATGTTACATCAACTCCCAAAATCTGACTCCAAAACGGACTTATGGGCCATAACCTTTCCTGTGTTTTAAATTCATTAATTAAGTGATGAATTATCATTTAAATTCCTAGCTTAACAGTTAAGGAAGTAAGTGTAGTATTCGAAGATGTGATGGTCTGGCAAGATGGACTCCCCTAAGATGGCTCAAAACTCCAGTGATCACTGAATATATAATCACAGATTTTCATAATTAAATCAACAAACTTTAAAGCAGTGAATGGTGTTTTATGAATGAAGCCTAAATGATTGCTCAATAGTGAAAGGTGATTGAGTTCTTAACCATAGATATGAACAAAAAAATGAATGAATAAAGAGATAATTTCTCATAATTAACCCCTAGAGGGATAACAAATCGATATCAACATTGATTTAAAGAAAGAAAGAAAGAAAGGAAGGAAGTAAGAAAGGAAGAAAGAAAGAAATCACAAGAGACAATTTAAAACCAACATTGTGGATCCAGGCCAGGTAGTGGGCCAGGGCCAGGTGCAAGGCCAGGGCCAGGGCCAGGTGCAGGGCCAGGGACATGTGCAGGGCCATGGCCAGGTAGAGGGTCAGGGTCACGGCCAGGTACAGGGCCAGGGCCAGGTGCAGTGTCAGGGTCAGGTCCAGGGCCAGGTGCAGGGCCAGGGCCAGGTGCAGGGCAAGGGCCAGAGTTGGGGCCAGGGGCAGGGCCAGGTTCAGGGCAAGGGCAAGGGCCAGGGAAGGGGCCAGGTGAAGGAACAGGTCCAGGGCCAGATGCAGGGCCAGGGCCAAGGCCAAGTGCAGGGCCAGCGCAAGCCCAGGACAGGGCCAGTGTCAAGGCCAGGTGAAGGGCCAGGAACAGGTAGAGGGCCCGATCCAGTGCCAGGTGCAGGGCCAGGGCCAGGTGCTTGGCCAGGGCCAGGGCCAGGTGCAGGGCCAGGGCCAGGGCCAGGTGCAGGGGCCTGGAACACGGCCAGGTGCAGGGCCAGGGCTAGGGCCAGGGGCAGGGCCAGGGCCAGGGCCAAGGCCAGGTGCAGGGCCAGGGCCAGGGCAAAGTGCAGGGCCAGGGCCAAGGCCAGGGCCAGGTGCAGGGCCAGGGCCAAGGCCAGGTGCAGGTCCAGGGTCAGATGCAGGTCCAGGGCCAGGGCCAGGTGCAGGGCCAGGGCCAGGGCCAGGTGCAGGGTCAGGGCCACGGCCAGGGCCAGGTGCAGGGCCAGGGTAATGGCCAGGTAGAGGGCCAGGGCCAGGTGCAAGGCCAGGGCCAGGTGCCGGGCCAGGGACAGGTGCAGGGCCATGGCCAGATAGAGGGTCAGGGTCACGGCCAGGTACAGGGCCAGGGCCAGGGTCAGGGGAGGGCCAGGTGCAGGGCCAGGTGCAGGGCCAGGGCTAGGGCCAGGGGCAGGACCAGATTCAGGGCCTGGGCCAGGGAAGGGACCAGGTGCACGGGCAGGGCCAAGGCCAAGTGCAGGGCCAGTGCAAGCCCAGGTCAGGGCCAGTGTCATGGCCAGGTGAAGGGCCAGGGCCAGGTAGAGGGCCAGAGCCAGGGCCAGGTGCAGGTCCAGGGCCAGGGCCAGGTGCAAGACCAGCGCCAGGGCCAGGGCCAGGTGCAGTGCCAGGGCCAGGGCCAAATGTAGGGTCAGGGTCAGGGCCAAGAGCAACTCCAGGGAGAGGGACAGGTGCAGGGCCAGGGCCATGTGCAGGGCCAGGGCCAAGTGCAGGTCCAGTGCCAGGGCCAGGTGTAGGGCCAGGGCCAGACCAGTTACAGAGCCAGGTGCAGCGCCAGAGCAAGGGCGATGTGCAGGGCAAGGGCCAAGGCCAGGGCCAGGTGCAGGGCCAGGGCCAAGGCCAGGTGCAGGTCCAGGGTCAGATGCAGGTCCAGGGCCAGGGCCAGGTGCAGGGCCAGGGCCAGGGCCAAGTGCAGGGCCAGGGCCAAGGCCAGGGCCAGGTGCAGGGCCAGGGCCAAAGCCAGGTGCAGGGCCAGGGTCAGATGCAGGGCCAGGGCCAGGGCCAGGGCCAGGGCCAAGTGCAGGACCAGGGCCAGGGCCAAGTGCAGGGCCAGGGCCAAGGCCAGGTGCAGGGCTAGTGCCAGGGCCAGTAGCTGGGCAGGGTCATGGCTTGGTGCAGGGTCAGGGCCAGGTGAAAGACCAGTGCCAGTGCTATGTGCAGGGCCAAGGCCAGGAGCAGGGCCATGGCCAGGAAGAGGGTCAGGGTCATTGCCAGGTACAGGGCCAGGGCCAGGTGCAGGGCCAGGGCCAGTTGCAGGGCCAGGGTCAGGGCCAGAGCCAGGTGCAGGGCCAGGGGTAGGGCCAGGGGCAGGGCCAGGTTCAGAGCCAAGGCCAGGTAGAGGGCCAGAGCCAGGAACAGGTGTAGGGCCAAGCAGGGCCATATGCAGGGCCAGTGCCAGGGCCAGGTGCAGGGCCAGGACCAGGTGCAGGGTCAGGGCCAGGTGCAGGCCCAGGGTCAGGTGCAGGGCCACGGCCAGGTGCAGGCCCAGGGTCAGGTGCAGGGCCAGGGTGCAGGGCAAGGGCCTAGGCCAAGTGCAGGGCCAGGTCCAGGCCCAAGGCCAGGTTCAGGGCCATGGCCAAGGCCTGGGGCAGGACTAGTTCCAGGGCCAGGTGCTGGACAAGGGTCAATGCCAGGTGCAGGGTCAGGGACAGGTGCAAGGCCAGGGCAAAGTCCAGGTGCAGTGTAAAGACCAGGGCCAGGTGCAGGGCCATGGCCAGGTAGAGGGTCAGGGTCATGGCCAGGTGCATTGCCAGGGCCAGAACCAGGGCCAGGGCCAGTGCCAGGTCCAGGGCCAGGGCAAATGCCGGGGTCAGGGCCAGGGCTAGGGCCAGGTCTAGCGCCAGGGCCAGGGCTAGGGACAGGGCCAGGGCCAGGGCTAGGGCCAGGGCCAGGGCCAGGGCCAGGGCCAGGGCCAGGACCAGTGCCAAAATTAAATTGATAATAAATTAAATTGATAATAAATTAGTAGGCATTTTATATTAACACTGACAAAATGGCACCAAAATCCTAAACATATTGCTGATGTAAAGATCTCTTTATATAGCTAAATGATGAAGTAATGAGGTGATGTTACATCAACTCCCAAAATCTGACTCCAAAACGGACTTATGGGCCATAACATTACCTGTGTTTTAAATTCTTTAATTAAGTGATGAATTATCATTTAAATTCCTAGCTTAACAGTTAAGGAAGTAAGTGTAGTATTCGAAGATGTGATGGTCTGGCAAGATGGACTCCCCTAAGATGGCTCAAAACTCCAGTGATCACTGAATATATAATCACAGATTTTCATAATTAAATCAACAAACTTTAAAGCAGTGAATGGTGTTTTATGAATGAAGCCTATATGATTGCTCAATAGTGAAAGGTGATTGAGTTCTTAACCATAGATGTGAACAAAAAAATGAATGAATAAAGAGATAATTTCTCATAATTAACGCCTAGAGAGATAACAAGTCGATATCAACATTGATTTAAAGAAAGAAAGAAAGGAAGGAAGGAAGAAAGAAAGGAAGTTAGAAAGAAATCACAAGAGACAATTTAAAACCAACATTGTGGATCCAGGCCAGGTACAGGGCCAGGGCCAGGTGCAGGGTCAGGGTCAGGTCCAGGGCCAGGTGCAGGGCCAGGGCCAGGTGCAGGGCTAGGGCCAGGGCTAGGTCCAGGGGCAGGGCCAGGTTCAGGGCAAGGGCCAGGGCCAGGGAAGGGGCCAGGTGCAAGAACAGGGCCAGGACCAGATGCAGGGCCAGGGCCAAGGCCAAGTGCAGGGCCAGCGCAAGCCCAGGACAGGGCCAGTGTCATGGCCAGATGAAGGGCCAGGACCAGGTAGAGGGCCCGAGCCAGGGCCAGGTGCAGGGCCAGGGCCAGGTGCAGGGCCAGGGCCAGGGACAGGTGCAGGGCCAGGGACAGGGCCAGGTGCAGGGCCTGGGCCACGGCCAGGTGCAGGGCCAGGGCTAGGGCCAGGGGCAGGGCCAGGGCCAGGGCCAAGGCCAGGTGCAGGTCTAGTGCCAGGGCCAGGTGCTGGGCCAGGTTAATGGCCAGGTAGAGGGCCAGGGCCAGGTGCAAGGCCAGGGCCAGGTGCAGGGACAGGTGCAGGGCCATGTGATGGGAGAGGTCATTCTGTATGTTTCTCATAGTGGTTAATAATAAAGCACTGTTGGCCAATAGGAAAGAAAGATAGGAGGGACTAGGAGACAAGGAGGAAATAGGAAGTAGTAAGGACGAGTCAAGATGGAGAGTCTGGAGAAAGCAGTATGCCGCCGGCTCCCTGGTAAGAGAAATACATAGATCAGCAGAAATGGGCTAATAATTAAGGCAGAGCTAGCCGATAAGAAACAAGTAACCGGGCCAACAGAATTATATCTAATACAGAGTCTCTGTGTGTTATTTGGGGCTGGTGCGGCAGTGGGACAAGACCAGCTGTGGCAGGCAGAAAAACCGAACTCGTTACAAATGGCGCCCACGTGGTTAATAAGAACTTCCACTTAAAATTTAACAAAAGCTTAAAAAAGGGTTTTAGAAACAAAAGAACAGAGACAAGCAAGGTTTCTTGGTAGCAGCATTTTTCTCAGTTGAACTCTGCTTTGCTAGAGACAAACAGACATGCTTTCTGGGTGGCAGCGCAGACCAAGGCGGTGAGCACAGCTTTCCGTACTGGCGGGTAAAAGTACCCGTCACCATCTTTGGTAAACCGCTGCTGACACAGCTATGAATTTCATTATAGCAATGTTGTTGTTTACCAGATAAAAGACTTGTAGCCAGACGAAGATAAAGATTTACAGTAAAGACAGATTCATATTAAGAAAAACCTCTAAAGGTTTACAGTGTGTTTTAAAATATACGTAGACATGAAAAAAAATCGTTTTAAAGAGACAAAGAGGAACTGGGTGTTGTGGCACACACCTTTAATCCCAGCAATTGGGAGACAGAGGCTAGCAGATCTCTTGTGATTTCAAAGTAAACCTGGTATGCAGAGTATATTCCAGGACAGATAAGAGTTACACAGTCAAAAAATGAAAAAATAAAAGTAAAATAAACAGAGTAATAATAATGCCACGTAAAGATGAAAAGCACAGAGAGAATCTGGTTACTGTATGCTATTGTGTTGTCTTTGCATTGTTTGCCTGCTGAGAAAATAACAACAACTGATAAAAGAAATGCTGCTGCATTAATTGAATTTATATATTTTAAAAATGCTTTGACTCCAACATTTAAGTTCAAGGACAAGTTACTGGGGAAAAGGATTTCTATTTTTGTTTCCACAGAAAATGAAAAGCTGTGGATTCCTTGCAGACTAATGTGGTTTGATCAAGCCAGGCCCCCTGAAACAGTCGCTGATGATCCAACATTCAAAACAGCTTGGACAAAGCAGCCTCGAAGACTACAGCCAAGATTTCTGCAACTTCTCATGATCCCCCATGACAGCGCCCCCTGTCAGCAGGAAGTAGTTTGGAAAGAACGACGCCCAAATTCCCAAATATTGTTTATAAATGTTTGTTTTCATTTAAATGGACTTGGTTATAAATGGTTAAGGATCACAACCAATATGTTTTTAAAGGTAAAAAGGGAATTATGGTATAGATATGCATAGTTTGTTTTGGAATGGATTTTCATTTATTGATACAATTTAAGGTCAATTTTGTCATATGTATATTTCTCCTCTTGTTTGTATAGCTTATTTAGAAATGTAATGTATAATGTAGTACAGATTATAGATAATTACCTATGATAGTCAAAGCTTAGAGTTAAGTTAGTTAGGTTTTCAAGATACACAGAGATGTATTTGAGATAAATAGGCATTCTTCAAACCTTTCAAAGACCTACAGAATATGGCATTTAAAGTGGTTTAGGGTTTTCGTGACAGTGAGACATAATTGCTCTTGGCAATACCACCTGCACCAGAAAAGAAGATGGACATTGAAGAAACTCGTTTTGGAGTTTGCTTCCAATATGGCAAGACTAGCCATTTGGACAAGATACTGCTCTTGTCTGGACTGTTTGACTTTATGCTGTATAAACTGGACATGCAGGACCCACAGAAAAGTGACTTCTGATTCAAGATGGACATTGCTACAGAGATCCTGCTTCATGGAAGAGTCTTCGAGACAGTATGCAGGACACGGAGAAAAGTGACTGACAAACTGCCAATACAAGAAGACAGTTTAAAGTTTCCTGCGTTGCTGAAGAGTCTACTAGACACACTATGGCCTATGGGCTGAAGATGGAAGATTACAAAAGAACTTTGGGTGACCAGGCAGTGAGTTGTCTCTGTCATTTCTAGAGCTTATATATTATCCTTCTGTGGTCTTTGAAGGAGTTGAAGACAGGTAGTTATGGTTATAGTTTTCATTAATTAGGATTAAAGATTTGTTACTTAGACTTTAGACACACAAAGATAGAATAGAAGATGAAATATTTTCTTCAAATCTTGCTAAATGTTAATGGACTAAATATTGTTAACTGTGAGTCTTACTTGATAACTGTTGTATAATATATTTTGCTATGTTAAGGTTAAAACCCTTCTTTTTATTTAGACAGAAAAGAGGAGATGATGGGAGAGGTCATTCTGTATGTTTCTCATACTGGTTAATAATAAAGCACTGTTGGCCAATAGGAAAGGAAGATAGGAGGGACTAGGAGACAAGGAGGAAATAGGAAGTAGTTAGGACGAGTCAAGATGTAGAGTCTGGAGAAAGCAGTATGCCGCCGGCTCCCCGGTAAGAGAAATACATAGATCAGCAGAAATGGGCTAATAATTAAGGCAGAGCTAGCCGATAAGAAACAAGTAACCGGGCCAACAGCATTGTATCAAATACAGAGTCTGTGTATTATTTGGGGGCTGGCGGCGCGGCGTCGGGACAAGACCGGGCGGCAGGAGGCGGAAAACCCGTACTCGTTACAGCCATGGCCAGATAGAGGGTCAGGGTCACGGCCAGGGCCAGGTGCAGGGCCAGGTTCAGGGCCAGGGCCAGGTGCAGGGCCAGGGCTAGGGCCTAGGGCAGGACCAGGTTCAGGGCCAGGGCCAGGGAAGGGACCAGGTGCAGGGGCAGGGCCAAGGCCAAGTGCAGGGCCAGTGCAAGCCCAGGTCAGGGTCAGTGTCATGGCCAGGTTAAGGGCCAGGGCCAGGTAGCGGGCCAGAGCCAGGGCCAGGTGCAGGTCCAGGGCCAGGGCCAGGTGCAAGGCCAGGGTCAGGGTCAGGGCCAGGAGCAACGCCAGGGAGAGGGACAGGTGCAGGACCAGGGCCATGTGCAGGGCCAGGGCCAGGGCCATGTGCAGGTCCAGTGCCAGGGCCAAGTGTAGGGCCAGGGCCAGACCAGTTCCAGAGCCAGGTGCAGCGCCAGAGCAAGGGCGATGTGCAGGGCCAGGGCCAAGGCCAGGGCCAGGTGCAGGGCCAGGGTCAGATGCAGGTCCAGGGCCAGGGCCAGGTGCAGGGCCAGGGCCAGAGCCAAGTGCAGGGCCAGGGCCAAGGCCAGGGCCAGGTGCAGGCCCAGGGCCAAAGCCAGGTGCAGGGCCAGGGTCAGATGCAGGTCCAGGGCCAGGGCCAGGGCCAGGGCCAAGTGCAGGACCAGGGCCAAGGCCAGGGCCAGGTGCAGGGCCTCGGCCAGCTGCAGGGCCAGGGCCACGTGTAGGGCCAGGGCCAGGGCCAAGTGCAGGGCCAGGGCCAAGGCCAGGTGTAGGGCTAGTGCCAGGGCCAGTAGCTGGGCAGGGTCATGACTTGGTGCAGGGTCAGGGCCAGGTGCAAGACCAGGGCCAGTGCTAGGTGCAGGGCCAGGGCCAGAGGCAGGGCCATGGCCAGGAAGAGGGTCAGGGTCATTGCCAGGTACAGGGCCAGGGCCAGGTGCAGGGCCAGGGTCAGGGCCAGAGCCAGGTGCAGGGCCAGGGGTAGGGCCAGGGGCAGGGCCAGGTTCAGAGCCAAGGCCAGGTAGAGGGCCAGAGCCAGGAACAGGTGTAGGGCCAAGCAGGGCCACATGCAGGGCCAGTGCCAGGGCCAGGTGCAGGGCCAGGGCCAGGACCAGGTGCAGGGTCAGGGCCAGATGCAGGCCCAGGGTCAGGTGCAGGGCCACGGCCAGGTGCAGGCCCAGGGTCAAGTGCAGGGCCAGGGCCAGGTGCAGTGTCAGGGCCAGGGACAGGTTAAGGTCCAGGGCCAGATGCAGGGCCAGTTGCAGGGCCAGGTGCAGGGCAAGGGCCTAGGCCAAGTTCAGGGCCAGGGCCAGGGCCAAGGCCAGGTTCAGGGCCATGGCCAAGGCCTGGGGCAGGACTAGTGCCAGGGCTAGATGCTGGACAAGGGTCAAGGCCAGGTGCATGATCAGTGACAGGTGCAAGGCCAGGGCAAGGTCCAGGTGCAGGGCAAGGGCCAGGGCCAGGTGCAGGGCCATGGCCAGGTAGAGGATCAGGGTCATGGCCAGGTGCATTGCCAGGGCCAGAACAGGGCCAGTGCCAGGTCCAGAGCCAGGGCAAATGCCGGGGTCAGGGCCAGGGCTAGGGCCAGGGCTAGGGCCAGGGCCAGGGCCAGGGCTAGTGCCAGGGCCAGGGCCATGTGCAGGGCCTGGGCCACGGCCAGGTGCAGGGCCAGGGCTAGTGCCAGGGGCAGGGCCAGGGCCAGGGCCAAGGCCAGGTGCAGACCCAGGGTCAGGTGCAGGACCAAGGCCAGGTGCAGGGCCAGGGCCAGGTTAAGGTCCAGGGCCAGATGCAGGGCCAGGTGCAGGGCAAGGGCCTAGGCCAAGTGCAGGACCAGGGCCAGGGCCAAGGCCTGGGGCAGGACTAGTGCCAGGGCCAGGTGCTGGACAAGGGTCAAGGCCAGGTGCAGGGTCAGGGACAGGTGCAAGTCCAGGGCCAGGGCCAGGTGCAGGGCCAGGGACATGTGCAGGGCCATGGCCAGGTAGAGGGTCAGGGTCACGGCCAGGTACAGGGCCAGGGCCAGGTGCAGGGTCAGGGTCAGGTCCAGGGCCAGGTGCAGTGCCAGGGCCAGGTGCAGGGCTAGGGCCAGAGCTGGGGCCAGGGGCAGGGCCAGGTTCAGGGCAAGGGCCAGGGCCAGGGAAGGGGCCAGGTGAAGGAACAGGTCCAGGGCCAGATGCAGGGCCACGGCCAAGGCCAAGTGCAGGGCCAGCGCAAGCCCAGGACAGGGCCAGTGTCAAGGCCAGGTGAAGGGCCAGGAACAGGTAGAGGGCCCGAGCCAGTGCCAGGTGCAGGGCCAGGGCCAGGTGCTTGGCCAGGGCCAGATCCAGGTGCAGGGCCAGGGCCAGGGCCAGGTGCAGGGCCTGGAACACGGCCAGGTGCAGGGCCAGGGCTAGGGCCAGGGGCAGGGCCAGGGCCAGGGCCAAGGCCAGGTGCAGGGCCAGGGCCAGGGCAAAATGCAGGGCCAGGGCCAAGGCCAGGGCCAGGTGCAGGGCCAGGGCCAAGGCCAGGTGCATGTCCAGGGTCAGATGCAGGTCCAGGGCCAGGGCCAGGTGCAGGGCCAGGGCCAGGGCCAGGTGCAGGGTCGGGGTCAGGGCCACGTCCAGGGCCAGGTGCAGGGCCAGGGTAATGGCCAGGTAGTGGGCCAGGGCCAGGTGCAAGGCCAGGGCCAGGTGCCGGGCCAGGGACAGGTGCAGGGCCATGGCCAGATAGAGAGTCAGGGTCACGGCCAGGTACAGGGCCAGGGCCAGGGTCAGGGGAGGGCCAGGTGCAGGGAAAGGTGCAGGGCCAGGGCTAGGGCCTGGGGCAGGACCAGGTTCAGGGCCTGGGCCAGGGAAGGGACCAGGTGCAGGGGCAGGGCCAAGGCAAAGTGCAGGGCCAGTGCAAGCCCAGGTAGGGCCAGTGTCATGGCCAGGTGAAGGGCCAGGGCCCGAGCCAGTGCCAGGTGCAGGGCCAGGGCCAGGTGCTTGGCCAGGGCCAGATCCAGGTGCAGGGCCAGGGCCAGGGCCAGGTGCAGGGCCTGGAACACGGCCAGGTGCAGGGCCAGGGCTAGGGCCAGGGGCAGGGCCAGGGCCAGGGCCAAGGCCAGGTGCAGGGCCAGGGCCAGGGCAAAATGCAGGGCCAGGGCCAAGGCCAGGGCCAGGTGCAGGGCCAGGGCCAAGGCCAGGTGCATGTCCAGGGTCAGATGCAGGTCCAGGGCCAGGGCCAGGTGCAGGGCCAGGGCCAGGGCCAGGTGCAGGGTCAGGGTCAGGGCCACGGCCAGGGCCAGGTGCAGGGCCAGGGTAATGGCCAGGTAGTGGGCCAGGGCCAGGTGCAAGGCCAGGGCCAGGTGCCGGGCCAGGGACAGGTGCAGGGCCATGGCCAAGGCCAGGTGCAGGTCCAGGGCCAGGGCCAGGTGCAGGGCCAGGGCCAGGTGCAGGGCCAGGGCCAAGGCCAGGTGCAGGTCCAGGGCCAGGGCCAGGTGCAGGGCCAGGGCCAGGTGCCGGCCCAGGGACAGGTGCAGGGCCATGGCCAGATAGAGAGTCAGGGTCACGGCCAGGTACAGGGCCAGGGCCAGGGTCAGGGGGGGGCCAGGTGCAGGGAAAGGTGCAGGGCCAGGGCTAGGGCCTGGGGCAGGACCAGGTTCAGGGCCTGGGCCAGGGAAGGGACCAGGTGCAGGGGCAGGGCCAAGGCCAAGTGCAGGGCCAGTGCAAGCCCAGGTAGGGCCAGTGTCATGGCCAGGTGAAGGGCCAGGGCCAGAGCCAGGGCCAGGTGCAGGTCCAGGGCCAGGGCCAGATGCAAGACCAGGGCCAGGGCCAGGTCCAGGTGCAGTGCCAGGGCCAGGGCCAAATGTAGGGTCAGGGTCAGGGCCAAGAGCAACTCCAGGGAGAGGGACAGGTGCAGGGCCAGGGCCATGTGCAGGGCCAGGGCCAGGGCCAAGTTCAGGTCCAGTGCCAGGGCCAGGTGTAGGGCCAGGGCCAGACCAGTTGCAGAGCCAGGTGCAGCGCCAGAGCAAAGGCTATGTGCAGGGCCAGGGCCAAGGCCAGGGCCAGGTGCAGGGCCAGGGCCAAGGCCAGGTGCAGGTCCAGGGCCAGGGCCAGGTGCAGGGCCAGGGCCAGGTGCCGGCCCAGGGACAGGTGCAGGGCCATGGCCAGATAGAGAGTCAGGGTCACGGCCAGGTACAGGGCCAGGGCCAGGGTTAGGGGAGGGCCAGGTGCAGGGAAAGGTGCAGGGCCAGGGCTAGGGCCTGGGGCAGGACCAGGTTCAGGGCCTGGGCCAGGGAAGGGACCAGGTGCAGGGGCAGGGCCAAGGCAAAGTGCAGGGCCAGTGCAAGCCCAGGTAGGGCCAGTGTCATGGCCAGGTGAAGGGCCAGGGCCAGAGCCAGGGCCAGGTGCAGGTCCAGGGCCAGGGCCAGGTGCAAGACCAGGGCCAGGGCCAGGGCCAGGTGGAGTGCCAGGGCCAGGGCCAAATGTAGGGTCAGGGTCAGGGCCAAGAACAACTCCAGGGAGAGGGACAGGTGCAGGGCCAGGGCCATGTGCAGGGCCAGGGCCAGGGCCAAGTGCAGGTCCAGTGCCAGGGCCAGGTGTAGGGCCAGGGCCAGACCAGTTGCAGAGCCAGGTGCAGCGCCAGAGCAAAGGCTATGTGCAGGGCCAGGGCCAAGGCCAGGGCCAGGTGCAGGGCCAGGGCCAAGGCCAGGTGCATGTCCAGGGCCAGGGCCAGGTGCAGTGTCAGGGCCAGGGACAGGTTAAGGTCCAGGGCCAGATGCAGGGCCAGTTGCAGGGCCAGGTGCAGGGCAAGGGCCTAGGCCAAGTTCAGGGCCAGGGCCAGGGCCAAGGCCAGGTTCAGGGCCATGGCCAAGGCCTGGGGCAGGACTAGTGCCAGGGCTAGATGCTGGACAAGGGTCAAGGCCAGGTGCATGATCAGTGACAGGTGCAAGGCCAGGGCAAGGTCCAGGTGCAGGGCAAGGGCCAGGGCCAGGTGCAGGGCCATGGCCAGGTAGAGGATCAGGGTCATGGCCAGGTGCATTGCCAGGGCCAGAACAGGGCCAGTGCCAGGTCCAGAGCCAGGGCAAATGCCGGGGTCAGGGCCAGGGCTAGGGCCAGGGCTAGGGCCAGGGCCAGGGCCAGGGCTAGTGCCAGGGCCAGGGCCATGTGCAGGGCCTGGGCCACGGCCAGGTGCAGGGCCAGGGCTAGTGCCAGGGGCAGGGCCAGGGCCAGGGCCAAGGCCAGGTGCAGACCCAGGGTCAGGTGCAGGACCAAGGCCAGGTGCAGGGCCAGGGCCAGGTTAAGGTCCAGGGCCAGATGCAGGGCCAGGTGCAGGGCAAGGGCCTAGGCCAAGTGCAGGACCAGGGCCAGGGCCAAGGCCTGGGGCAGGACTAGTGCCAGGGCCAGGTGCTGGACAAGGGTCAAGGCCAGGTGCAGGGTCAGGGACAGGTGCAAGTCCAGGGCCAGGGCCAGGTGCAGGGCCAGGGACATGTGCAGGGCCATGGCCAGGTAGAGGGTCAGGGTCACGGCCAGGTACAGGGCCAGGGCCAGGTGCAGGGTCAGGGTCAGGTCCAGGGCCAGGTGCAGTGCCAGGGCCAGGTGCAGGGCTAGGGCCAGAGCTGGGGCCAGGGGCAGGGCCAGGTTCAGGGCAAGGGCCAGGGCCAGGGAAGGGGCCAGGTGAAGGAACAGGTCCAGGGCCAGATGCAGGGCCACGGCCAAGGCCAAGTGCAGGGCCAGCGCAAGCCCAGGACAGGGCCAGTGTCAAGGCCAGGTGAAGGGCCAGGAACAGGTAGAGGGCCCGAGCCAGTGCCAGGTGCAGGGCCAGGGCCAGGTGCTTGGCCAGGGCCAGATCCAGGTGCAGGGCCAGGGCCAGGGCCAGGTGCAGGGCCTGGAACACGGCCAGGTGCAGGGCCAGGGCTAGGGCCAGGGGCAGGGCCAGGGCCAGGGCCAAGGCCAGGTGCAGGGCCAGGGCCAGGGCAAAATGCAGGGCCAGGGCCAAGGCCAGGGCCAGGTGCAGGGCCAGGGCCAAGGCCAGGTGCATGTCCAGGGTCAGATGCAGGTCCAGGGCCAGGGCCAGGTGCAGGGCCAGGGCCAGGGCCAGGTGCAGGGTCAGGGTCAGGGCCACGTCCAGGGCCAGGTGCAGGGCCAGGGTAATGGCCAGGTAGTGGGCCAGGGCCAGGTGCAAGGCCAGGGCCAGGTGCCGGGCCAGGGACAGGTGCAGGGCCATGGCCAGATAGAGAGTCAGGGTCACGGCCAGGTACAGGGCCAGGGCCAGGGTCAGGGGAGGGCCAGGTGCAGGGAAAGGTGCAGGGCCAGGGCTAGGGCCTGGGGCAGGACCAGGTTCAGGGCCTGGGCCAGGGAAGGGACCAGGTGCAGGGGGCAGGGCCAAGGCAAAGTGCAGGGCCAGTGCAAGCCCAGGTAGGGCCAGTGTCATGGCCAGGTGAAGGGCCAGGGCCCGAGCCAGTGCCAGGTGCAGGGCCAGGGCCAGGTGCTTGGCCAGGGCCAGATCCAGGTGCAGGGCCAGGGCCAGGGCCAGGTGCAGGGCCTGGAACACGGCCAGGTGCAGGGCCAGGGCTAGGGCCAGGGGCAGGGCCAGGGCCAGGGCCAAGGCCAGGTGCAGGGCCAGGGCCAGGGCAAAATGCAGGGCCAGGGCCAAGGCCAGGGCCAGGTGCAGGGCCAGGGCCAAGGCCAGGTGCATGTCCAGGGTCAGATGCAGGTCCAGGGCCAGGGCCAGGTGCAGGGCCAGGGCCAGGGCCAGGTGCAGGGTCAGGGTCAGGGCCACGGCCAGGGCCAGGTGCAGGGCCAGGGTAATGGCCAGGTAGTGGGCCAGGGCCAGGTGCAAGGCCAGGGCCAGGTGCCGGGCCAGGGACAGGTGCAGGGCCATGGCCAAGGCCAGGTGCAGGTCCAGGGCCAGGGCCAGGTGCAGGGCCAGGGCCAGGTGCAGGGCCAGGGCCAAGGCCAGGTGCAGGTCCAGGGCCAGGGCCAGGTGCAGGGCCAGGGCCAGGTGCCGGCCCAGGGACAGGTGCAGGGCCATGGCCAGATAGAGAGTCAGGGTCACGGCCAGGTACAGGGCCAGGGCCAGGGTCAGGGGAGGGCCAGGTGCAGGGAAAGGTGCAGGGCCAGGGCTAGGGCCTGGGGCAGGACCAGGTTCAGGGCCTGGGCCAGGGAAGGGACCAGGTGCAGGGGCAGGGCCAAGGCCAAGTGCAGGGCCAGTGCAAGCCCAGGTAGGGCCAGTGTCATGGCCAGGTGAAGGGCCAGGGCCAGAGCCAGGGCCAGGTGCAGGTCCAGGGCCAGGGCCAGATGCAAGACCAGGGCCAGGGCCAGGTCCAGGTGCAGTGCCAGGGCCAGGGCCAAATGTAGGGTCAGGGTCAGGGCCAAGAGCAACTCCAGGGAGAGGGACAGGTGCAGGGCCAGGGCCATGTGCAGGGCCAGGGCCAGGGCCAAGTTCAGGTCCAGTGCCAGGGCCAGGTGTAGGGCCAGGGCCAGACCAGTTGCAGAGCCAGGTGCAGCGCCAGAGCAAAGGCTATGTGCAGGGCCAGGGCCAAGGCCAGGGCCAGGTGCAGGGCCAGGGCCAAGGCCAGGTGCAGGTCCAGGGCCAGGGCCAGGTGCAGGGCCAGGGCCAGGTGCCGGCCCAGGGACAGGTGCAGGGCCATGGCCAGATAGAGAGTCAGGGTCACGGCCAGGTACAGGGCCAGGGCCAGGGTTAGGGGAGGGCCAGGTGCAGGGAAAGGTGCAGGGCCAGGGCTAGGGCCTGGGGCAGGACCAGGTTCAGGGCCTGGGCCAGGGAAGGGACCAGGTGCAGGGGCAGGGCCAAGGCAAAGTGCAGGGCCAGTGCAAGCCCAGGTAGGGCCAGTGTCATGGCCAGGTGAAGGGCCAGGGCCAGAGCCAGGGCCAGGTGCAGGTCCAGGGCCAGGGCCAGGTGCAAGACCAGGGCCAGGGCCAGGGCCAGGTGGAGTGCCAGGGCCAGGGCCAAATGTAGGGTCAGGGTCAGGGCCAAGAACAACTCCAGGGAGAGGGACAGGTGCAGGGCCAGGGCCATGTGCAGGGCCAGGGCCAGGGCCAAGTGCAGGTCCAGTGCCAGGGCCAGGTGTAGGGCCAGGGCCAGACCAGTTGCAGAGCCAGGTGCAGCGCCAGAGCAAAGGCTATGTGCAGGGCCAGGGCCAAGGCCAGGGCCAGGTGCAGGGCCAGGGCCAAGGCCAGGTGCATGTCCAGGGCCAGGGCCAGGTGCAGGGCCAGGGCCAAGGCCAAGTGCAGGGCCAGGGCCAAGGCCAGGGTCAGATGCAGGTCCAGGGCCATGTGCAGGGCCAGGGCCAGGACCAGGTGCAGGGTCAGGGCCATGGCCAGGGCCAGGTGCAGGGCCATGGCCAGGTGCAGACCCAGGGTCAGGTGCAGGACCAAGGCCAGGTGCAGGGCCAGGGCCAGGTTAAGGTCCAGGGCCAGATGCAGGGCCAGGTGCAGGGCAAGGGCCTAGGCCAAGTGCAGGACCAGGGCCAGGGCCAAGGCCTGGGGCAGGACTAGTGCCAGGGCCAGGTGCTGGACAAGGGTCAAGGCCAGGTGCAGGGTCAGGGACAGGTGCAAGTCCAGGGCCAGGGCCAGGTGCAGGGCCAGGGACATGTGCAGGGCCATGGCCAGGTAGAGGGTCAGGGTCACGGCCAGGTACAGGGCCAGGGCCAGGTGCAGGGTCAGGGTCAGGTCCAGGGCCAGGTGCAGTGCCAGGGCCAGGTGCAGGGCTAGGGCCAGAGCTGGGGCCAGGGGCAGGGCCAGGTTCAGGGCAAGGGCCAGGGCCAGGGAAGGGGCCAGGTGAAGGAACAGGTCCAGGGCCAGATGCAGGGCCACGGCCAAGGCCAAGTGCAGGGCCAGCGCAAGCCCAGGACAGGGCCAGTGTCAAGGCCAGGTGAAGGGCCAGGAACAGGTAGAGGGCCCGAGCCAGTGCCAGGTGCAGGGCCAGGGCCAGGTGCTTGGCCAGGGCCAGATCCAGGTGCAGGGCCAGGGCCAGGGCCAGGTGCAGGGCCTGGAACACGGCCAGGTGCAGGGCCAGGGCTAGGGCCAGGGGCAGGGCCAGGGCCAGGGCCAAGGCCAGGTGCAGGGCCAGGGCCAGGGCAAAATGCAGGGCCAGGGCCAAGGCCAGGGCCAGGTGCAGGGCCAGGGCCAAGGCCAGGTGCATGTCCAGGGTCAGATGCAGGTCCAGGGCCAGGGCAAGGTGCAGGGCCAGGGCCAGGGCCAGGTGCAAGGTCAGGGTCAGGGCCACGTCCAGGGCCAGGTGCAGGGCCAGGGTAATGGCCAGGTAGTGGGCCAGGGCCAGGTGCAAGGCCAGGGCCAGGTGCCGGGCCAGGGACAGGTGCAGGGCCATGGCCAGATAGAGAGTCAGGGTCACGGCCAGGTACAGGGCCAGGGCCAGGGTCAGGGGAGGGCCAGGTGCAGGGAAAGGTGCAGGGCCAGGGCTAGGGCCTGGGGCAGGACCAGGTTCAGGGCCTGGGCCAGGGAAGGGACCAGGTGCAGGGGCAGGGCCAAGGCAAAGTGCAGGGCCAGTGCAAGCCCAGGTAGGGCCAGTGTCATGGCCAGGTGAAGGGCCAGGGCCAGAGCCAGGGCCAGGTGCAGGTCCAGGGCCAGGGCCAGGTGCAAGACCAGGGCCAGGGCCAGGGCCAGGTGCAGTGCCAGGGCCAGGGCCAAATGTAGGGTCAGGGTCAGGGCCAAGAGCAACTCCAGGGAGAGGGACAGGTGCAGGGCCAGGGCCATGTGCAGGGCCAGGGCCAGGGCCAAGTGCAGGTCCAGTGCCAGGGCCAGGTGTAGGGCCAGGGCCAGACCAGTTGCAGAGCCAGGTGCAGCGCCAGAGCAAAGGCTATGTGCAGGGCCAGGGCCAAGGCCAGGGCCAGGTGCAGGGCCAGGGCCAAGGCCAGGTGCAGGTCCAGGGCCAGGGCCAGGTGCAGGGCCAGAGCCAGGGCCAAGTGCAGGGCCAGGTCCAAGGCCAGGGCCAGGTGCAGGCCCAGGGCCAAAGCCAGGTGCAGGGCCAGGGTCAGATGCAGGGCCAGGGCCAGGGCCAAGTGCAGGACCAGGGCCAAGGCCAGGGCCAGGTGCAGGGCCAGGGCCAGCTGCAGGGCCAGGGCCAGGTGCAGGGCCAGGGCCAGGGCCAAGTGCAGGGCCAGGGCCAAGGCCAGGTGCACGGCTAGTGCCAGGGCCAGTAGCTGGGCAGGGTCATGGCTTGGTGCAGGGTCAGGGCCAGGTGCAAGACCAGTGCCAGTGCTAGGTGCAGGGCCAAGGCCAGGAGCAGGGCCATGGCCAGGAAGAGGGTCAGGGTCATTGCCAGGTACAGGGCCAGGGCCAGGTGCAGGGCCAGGGCCAGGGCCAGGTACAGGGCCAGGGTCAGGGCCAGATCCAGGTGCAGGGCCAGGGGTAGGGACAGGGGCAGGGCCAGGTTCAGAGCCAAGGCCAGGTAGAGGACCAGAGCCAGGAACATGTGTAGGGCCAAGCAGGGCCACATGCAGGGCCAGTGCCAGGGCCAGGTGCAGGGCCAGGGCCAGGACCAGGTGCAGGGTCAGGGCCAGGTGCAGACCCAGGGTCAGGTGCAGGGCCAGGGTGCAGGGCAAGGGCCTAGGCCAAGTGCAGGGCCAGGGCCAGGCCCAAGGCCAGGTTCAGGGCCATGGCCAAGGCCTGGGGCAGGACTAGTGCCAGGGCCAGGTGCTGGACAAGGGTCAAGGCCAGGTGCAGGGTCAGGGACAGGTGCAAGGCCAGGGCAAATTCCAGGTGCAGGGTAAAGGCCAGGGCCAGGTGCAGGGCCATGGCCAGGTAGAGGGTCAGGGTCATGGACAGGTGCATTGCCAGGGCCAGAACCAGGGCCAGGGCCAGGGCCAGTGCCAGGTCCAGGGCCAGGGCAAATGCCGGGGTCAGGGCCAGGGCTAGGGCCAGGGCTAGCGCCAGGGCCAGGGCTAGGGACAGGGCCAGGGCCAGGGCTAGGGCCAGGGCCAGGGCCAGGGCCAGGACCAGTGCCAAAATTAAATTGATAATAAATTAAATTGATAATAATTTAAATTGATAATAAATTAGTAGGCATTTTATATTAACACTGACGAAATGGCACCAAAATCCTAAACATATTGCTGATGTAAAGATCTCTTTATATAGCTAATTGATGAAGTAATGAGGTGATGTTACATCAACTCCCAAAATCTGACTCCAAAACGGACTTATGGGCCATAACATTACCTGTGTTTTAAATTCTTTAATTAAGTGATGAATTATCATTTAAATTCCTAGCTTAACAGTTAAGGAAGTAAGTGTAGTATTCGAAGATGTGATGGTCTGGCAAGATGGACTCCCCTAAGATGGTTCAAAACTCCAGTGATCACTGAATATATAATCACAGATTTTCATAATTAAATCAACAAAATTTAAAGCAGTGAATGGTGTTTTATGAATGAAGCCTAAATGATTGCTCAATAGTGAAAGGTGATTGAGTTCTTAACCATAGATATGAACAAAAAAATGAATGAATAAAGAGATAATTTCTCATAATTAACCCCTAGAGAGATAACAAATCGATATCAACATTGATTTAAAGAAAGAAAGAAAGGAAGGAAGGAAGAAAGAAAGGAGGGAAGAAAGAAATCACAAGAGACAATTTAAAACCAACATTGTGGATCCAGGCCAGGTACAGGGCCAGGGCCAGGTGCAGGGTCAGGGTCAGGTCCAGGGCCAGGTGCAGGGCCAGGGCCAGGTGCAGGGCTAGGGCCAGGGCCAGGTGCAGGGCCAGGGCCAGGTGCAGGGCCAGGGCCAGGGCCAGGTGCAGGGCCAGGGCCAGGGACAGGTGCAGGGCCAGGGCCAGGGCCAGGGCCAAGGCCAGGTGCAGGTCTAGTGCCAGGGCCAGGTGCTGGGCCAGGGTAATGGCCAGGTAGAGGGCCAGGGCCAGGTGCAAGGCCAGGGCCAGGTGCAGGGCCAGGGACAGGTGCAGGGCCATGGCCAGGTAGAGGGTCAGGGTCACGGCCAGGGCCAGGTTCAGGGCCAGGGCCAGGTGCAGGGCCAGGTGCAGGGACAGGGCTAGGGCCTGGGGCAGGACCAGGTTCAGGACCAGGGCCAGGGAAGGGACCAGGTGCAGGGGCAGGGCCAAGGCCAAGTGCAGGGCCAGTGAAAGCCCAGGTCAGGGCCAGTGTAATGGCCAGGTTAAGGTCCAGGGCCAGGTGCAAGGCCATGTGTAGGGCCAGGGCCAGGTGCAGGGCCAGGTGCAGGGCCAGGTGTAAGACAGGGCCAGGTATAGATCCAGGGACAGGTGCATGGCCAGGGCCAAGTGCAGGGCCAGGTGCAGGGTCAGGGCCAGGGCCATGTCCAAGGTCAGGGCCAGGGCCAGGTGCAGGTCCTGGGCCAGGTGCAGGGCCAGGTGCAGGGCCAGGGCCAGGTCCATTTTCAGGGCCAGGGCCAGTCTCAGGGCCAGGGCCAAGGACAGGGCCAGGGCCAGATCCAGGTGCAAGGCCAGGTGCAGGGCCAGGGCAAGGTGCAGGGCCAAGGCAATTTGCAGGGCTAGTGGCAGGTGCAGGGCCAGGGCCATGTGCAGGGCCAGGCCAGGTTCAGGGTCAGTGCCAGGGTCTGGGCTATGTGCAGGGCCAGGGCCAGGGCCAGGTACATGTCTAGGGCCATCTCCAGGACCAGGTGCAGTCCAGGGCCAGGTTCAAGGCCAGGGCCAGGTGCAGGGCCAGGGCCAGGTGTAGAGCCAGGGCCATGTGAAGGGCAGGGCCAGGATCAGGGCCAGGGCCAAGTGCAGTGGTAGCGCCAGTTGCAGGGTCAGTTTGAGGGCCAGGTGTAGGTCCTGGGCCTGGGACAGGTACAGGGCCAGGGCCAGGTACAGGGCCAGGTCCAGGACCAGGTGCAGGTTTAGGGCCTGGGCCAGGTGCAGGTTTAGGGCCTGGGCCAGGTGCAGGGCCAGGTGCAGGGTCATTGCCAGGGCCAGGTACATGGTCATGTCCAGGTGCAGGGCCAGGTGCTGGCCAGGGCCACGTGCAGGGCCAGGCCATGTGCAGGGCCAGTGCAAGGTGCAGGTCCAAGGCCAGGGCCAGGTGTAGGGCAAGGGCCAGGTGCAGGGCCAGGTGCAGGGCCAGGTCCAGGTCCCAAGGCCAAGGGCCAAGGCCAGTGCCAGGGACAGGGCCAGGGCAAAGGCCAGGGCCAGGTCCAGGTCAAGGGCCAAGTGTAGGGCCATGGCAAAGGCCAGGGCCAGGGCCAGGGCCAGGTGCAGGGCCAGTTCAAGCCCAGGTCAGGGCCAGGGTCATGGACAGGTGCAGGCCCAGGGCCAGGTAGAGGGCCAGAGACAGGGACAGTTTCAGGGCCAGGGCCAGGGCCAAGTGCAGGGCCAGGTGTAGGGCCAGTGCCAAGGCCAGGTGCAGGGCCAGTGCAGGGCCAGGTGCAGGTCCAGGGTCATGGCCAGGTGCAGGGCCAGTGCCAGGTGCAGGGCCAGGGCCAGGTAGAGGGCCAGAGCCAGGGACAGGTGTAGGGCCAAGCAGGGCCACGTGCAGGGCTAGGGCCAGGTGCAGGGCCAGGGCAAGGTACAGGGCCTGGGCCAGGTGCAGGGCCAGGGCCAGGTGCAGGGCCACGGCCAGGTGCAGGGCCTCAGCCAGGGCCAGGTGCAGGGCCACGGCCAGAGCCAGGTGCAGGTCCAGGTGCAGGGACAGGCCCAGGTTCAGGCCAGTTGCAGGGTCAGGGCCAGGTTCAGGTCAGGGCCAGGGCCAGTTTTTGGGGCAGGGCCAGGGCCAGGTGCAGGGCTAGGGCCATGTGCAGGGGCAGGGGCAGGGCCAGGGCCAGTGCCAGTTGCAGGGCCAGGGCCAGGTCCAGGGCCAGGGCCAGGGCCAGGTGCAGGACCAGGGCCAGGACCATGTGCAGGGCCAGGGCCAGGGGTAGGGCCAGGACCAGGGGTAGGGCCAGGGCCAGGTGCAGGGCCAGGGCCAGGTCCAGGGCCAGGGCCAGGTTAAGGTCCAGGGCCAGGTGCAAGGCCAGGTGTAGGGCCAGGGCCAGGTGCAGGGCCAGGGCCAGGTGCAGGGCCAGGTGCAGGGCCAGGGCCAGGTGTAAGACAGGGCCAGGTGTAGATCCAGGGCCAGGTTCAGGGCCAGGGCCAAGTGCAGGGCCAGGTGCAGGGTCAGGGCCAGGGCCACGGGCAGTGCCAGGGCCAGGTTCAGGGCCATGTCCAGAGCCAGGTGCAGGGCCAGGTCCAGGGCCAGGGCCAAGCCCAGGGCCATGTCAAGGGTCAGGGCCAGGGCCATGTCCAGGGTCAGGGCCAGGGCCATATCCAGGGTCAGGGCCAGGGCCTTGTCCAGGGTCAGGGCCAGTTCCAGGGCCAGGTGCTGGTCCTGGGCCAGGTGCAGGGCCAGGGCCAGGTCCATTTTCAGGGCCAGGGCCATTCTTAGGGCCAGGGCCAAGGACAGGGCCAGGTCCAGATCCAGGTGCAGGGCCCGGTGCAGGGCCAGGGCAAGGTGCATGGCCTAGGCAATTTGCAGGGCTAGGGGCAGGTGCAGGGCCAGGACCAGGGCCAGGGCAAGGGCCAGGTACAGGTCTAGGGCCATCTCCAGGGCCAGGTGCAGTCCAGGGCCAGGTGCAAGGCCAGGGCCAGGTGCAGGGCCAGGGTCAGGGCCAGGTGTAGAGCCAGGGCCATGTGCAGGGCCCGGGCCAGGATCATGGCCAGGGCCAAGTGCAGGGGTAAGGCCAGTTGCAGGGTCAGTTTGAGGTCCAGGGACAGGTCCAGGGGCACGGCCCGGTGCAGGGCCAGGGCCAGGTGTAGGTCCTGGGCCAGGGCCAGGGCCAGGTACAGGGCCAGGGCCAGGTACAGGGCCAGGGCCTTGTGCATGGCCAGGTCCAGGACCAGGTGCAGGTTTAGGGCCAGGGCCAGGTGCAGGGCCAGGGCCAGGTGCAGGGCCAGGTGCAGGGTCATTGCCAGGGCCAGGTGCATTGTCACATCCAGGTGCAGGGCCAGGTGCCACCAATGCCAGGGCCAGGTGCAGTGACAGGGCCAGGTGCAGGGCCTGGTCCAGGGCCAGGGCCAGGTGCAGAGGCAAGGCCAGGGCCAGGTGTAGGGCCAAGGCCATGTGCAGGTCCAGGTGCAGGGCCAGGGCCAAGTCCAGGTGCAGGGCCAGGTGCAGGGCCATGGCCAAGTCCAGGGCCAGGTGCAGGGCCATGTCCAGGGCCAGGTGTAGGGCCAAGTCCAGGGACAGGTGCAGGGCCACGGCCAGGGCCATGTGCATGGCCAGGGCCAGGACATGGCCAGGTGCAGATCCGGGTGCAGGTCCAGGGCCAGGTGCAGGTCCATGGCCAGGTGCAGGGCCAGGGCATGGTGCAGGGCCAAGGCCAGAGCCAGGTGCATGGCCAGGGCCAGTTGCAGTGCCAGGGCCAGATTCTGGGCCAGGTGCAGGTCCTGGGCCAGGTGCAGGGCCAATTGAATGGACAGGGCCAGGTGCATGCCAGGGCCAAGGTCAGGTGCAGGGTCAGGGCGTGGGCCAGTTGCAGGGCCAATGTCAGGTGCAGGGCCAGTTCCAGGGCCAGGGCAAGGTTCATGGCCAGCGCCAGGAGCAGGGACAGGGCCAGGTGCAGGGCCAGGGCCAGGGCCAGGTGCAGGGCCAGGGCCAGGGCCAGGTGCAGGGCCCGGACCAGGGCCAGCTTCAGGGCCAGTGCTAGTGTCAGGGACAGGGCCAGGGCCAGGACCAAGTGCAGGGCCAGGCTAAGGCCAGGTGCAGGGCCAGGGCTAACGCCAGGTGCAGGGCTAGTGCCAGGGCCAGTTGCTGGGCAGGGTCATGGCTAGGTGCAGGGCCAGGGCCAGGTGCAAGGCCAGGGCTAGTGCTATTTGCAGGGCCAGGGCCATGTGCAGGGCCATGGCCAGGTAGAGGGTCAGGGTCATGGCCAGGTGCAGGGCCAGGTCCAAGTGCAGGGCCAGGGTCAGGGTCAGGGCCAGTTGCAGGGCCAGGGCCAGGTGCAGAGCTAGCCGATAAGAAACTTGTAATGGGCCAACATATTATATCAAATACAGAGTCTCTGTGTGCATTATTTGGGGCTAGAACGGTGGCAGGAAAAGACCAGGCGGTGGTCAGAAAATCCCATACCCGTTATAAATGGCACCCACGTGGCTAATAAGAACTTCCACTTAAAATTCAACAGAATCTTAAAAAAGGGTTTTAAAACAAAAGAACAGAGACAAGCAAGGTTTCTTGGTAGCAGCATTTTTCTCTTGTGAGAGACAAGCAGATTGTGCGGCTCCTCTAAGGGAAGATTCCTGACTCGGCAAAATACTGCTCGGGTTTAAAAAAGCACTGCTAACAATTCATTGGTGTGTATCAGAGCTGGCAATGGCAGTGACCACTTCTCCAAGCTGGCAGCATGCAGTCCAAGGCAGTGAGCATAGCTTTTAGTGCTGGCAGTATAATTGCCGCCGCCATCATTTATAAACCCTGGCAGAAAAAACAAAGACTTTCATTTTAGCAGTGTTGTTGTTTACCTGATAAAAGACTCGTGGCCAGAAAAAGATAAAGATTTACAGTAAAGTCAGATTCATATTAAGATAAACCTCTAAAGGTGTACAGTGTATATTTTAAAAGATACGTAGGCTTGGGAGAGAAAAGAAATAAAATGGTTTTAAAAAGAGTGGGGAGCTGGGTGTGGTGGCACACGCCTTTAATCCCAGCACTTGGGAGACAGAGGCAAGCAGATCTCTGTGATTTCAATGTAAACCTGGTATGCAGAGTGAATTCCAGGACAGATAAGAGTTACACAGAGAAACCCTGTCTCAAAAATTAAAAAAAATAAAAAGTAAAAGAAACGGAGTAATAATAAAGCCACGTAAAGATGAAAAGCTCAGAGAGAATCTGTATACTGTATGACATTATATTGTCTTTGTATTGTTTGACTGCTGAGGAAACAACTGTTAAAACAAATGCTGCTGAATTAATTCAATTTATATATTTTAAAAATGCTTTGACTCCAAAATTTAAGTTCAAGGACAAGTTACTGGGGAAAAGGATTTCTATTTTTATTTCCACAGAAAATAAAAAGCTGTGGATTTCTTCCAGACTAATGTGGTTTGAGCAAGCCAGACCCCCTGAAAAAGAGTACCAGGTGATCCTACATTCAAAACAGGTGGACACAGAATCCTTGCAGGCTACAGCCAGGATTTCTACATCTTCTTAGGATCCCCGTGACAGCGCCCCCTATCAGCAGGAAGTAGTTTGGAAAGAACGATGCCCAAATTCCCAAATATTGTCTATAAGTGTTTGTTTTCATTTAAATGGACGTGGTTATAAATGGTTAATGATCACAACCAATCTCTTTTTAAAGGTAAAAAGGGAATTATGGTATAGCTATGAATACTTTATTTTCAAATGGATTTTCATTTATTAATATAAACTTAAGGTCAATTTTGTAATTAAGTATATGTCTCCTCTTGTTTAGATATTGTGTTTATATAACTCATTTAGATATGTAATGTGTAATTTAGTACCGATTTTAGATAGTTACCTAGCTAAAAAGTTATAGTTAGGTGAGTTAGGTTTTCTAGATATATATAGATGTATTTGAGAACAGATCATAGATAGTACCTATGATAGTCAGATATTATAGTTAAGTTAGTTAAGATTTCTAGATATACAGATGTATTTGAGATGGATAGGAATTCTTCAAACCTTTCAAAGACCTACAGAATATGGAAATTAAAATGATTTAGTGTTTTTCTTGACATTGAGACATAAATGCTCCTGGCAACACCACCCGAGTCAAAAAGGAAGATGAAGATAAACATTGAAGAAACTCGTTATGGAGTTTACTTCTAATATAGCAAGACTAGTCATTTGGACAAGATACTGCTCTTGTCTGGACTGTTTGACTTGATGCTGTACAAATTCGATGTCCAGGACCCACAGAAAAGTGACTGCTGATTCAAGATGGATATTGTTATAGAGTTCCTGCTTCATGGAAGAGTCTGCCTGACAGTCTACAGGACACAGAGAAAAATGACTGACAAACTGCCAGTACAAGAAGACAGTTTAAAGTTTTCTACTTTGCTGAAGAGTCTGCCAGACACACTATGGCTTATGGGCTGAAGATGGAAGATTACAGAAGAACTTCAGGTGACTGGCCAGACAGTGAGATGTCTATGTCATTTCTAGAGTTTATACACTATCCTTCTGTGGTCTTTGAAGGAGTTGAAGACAGATAGTTATGGTTATTGTTTTCCTTAGTTAGTATTCAATGATATAGGACTTTAGACTCACAAGATAAAATAGATGATAGAATATTTTATTCAAATCTTACTAAATGTTAATGGACTAAATATTGTTAACTGTGATTCTTACTTGATAACTGTTGTGTGACATATTTTGCTATGTTAAGGCTAAAACCCTTCTTTTTATTTAGACAGAAAAGAGGAGATGATGGGAGATGTCATTCTGTATATGTTTCTCATCTGGTTAATGAATAAAACACTGTTGGCCAATAGGAAAGGAAGATAGGAGGGACAAGGAGACAAGGAGGAAATAGGAAGTAGGAAGGCGGGTCAGGATGGAGAGCCTGGAGAGAACAGAACTGCCATTCCTCCGCTCTCGGTAAGATCACGTGGAAATACATAGAAATGGGTTAATAATTAAGACAGAGCTAGCCGATAAGAAACTAGTAATGGGCCAACAGATTATATCAAATACAGAGTCTCGGTGTGAATTATTTGGGGCTATCTCGGTGGCGGGACAAGACCAGTGGCAGCAGGCAGAAAACCAGTACACCTTACAGCTGACCAGGTCACATTTACATTTTCACTGACACCTTTCTAGGTGGGGCTAACAGGGTCTGCAGTTCCCTGAGGCTTATTCTTAATTGTTGACAAGTTCTCATTTGCATTTTCATCTACACCTCTCCAGGTGGGGCCTAAAAGTTTCCTGAGCCCTCCCTTCCATAGCTTTTCTCAAATCTTACATTAACCTCCAGCTGTAACAGCTAGATAATAGGAGACATGCTTTCTAATGCAAAATGCTAATGCTCTATTGGTTCCTTCAGCCTTGAAAGCACCCTAACAGGTCCTAGGAACCTGAGATGACTAACCACCCTTTATTGCTTCCCCTACCTCCATCTGGTGCCAGGATATATAAGCTAGCCTAGTAAAGTAAGATATATAATATAAAGCCTTAATATCAAGAGTGCAGTGTTATTAACCTCAACATCCTCCACACTTTCTCGGGCTTCTACAGCTGTGAAGGCACCACAAAGTTTCCCTGTGTGTTTCCTGCTGTCCTGGGACTTGATCAGTAAACTGCACTGGCCAATTCCTTCCTAATTATTAATATTAGTCTTGTTGATGTTTTCTAGTAGATTTTTTCCAATTAACTGTTTAATATTTATTTATTTATTTATTCATATATTTATTTATTTTGGAGTTTGACACAGAATTTCTGTTTGTGGCCTTGCTGTCCTGGAACTTACTCTGTAGAGCAGGCTGTCCTCAAACTCACAGATGTCCACTTGTGTCTATTTCCTGAGTGCTGGACTGAAAGGCGACAGTTAGACACAAAATTTATTGTCGCTTATCCATGTCACCAATAGATGACACAGGTTTCTTCCTACAGTATAAAGGTTTAATCTCTCTTTCTTCCTCCCCACAATGTGCAGAGCTAGCACAGACCATTACTAAATGCAGACTGAAATGATTCTCTTCTTTCACATATTGAAGGCTTCCCAGAATATTAAAAATCAAGAGAAACATTTTAGGTCACAAAAGATGATGTTTTTACTGTGTCATCCTGCTGAGGTCAAGATACCTGAGGGTGCTTTTTACCTGGATGTCAGAGTCCCCAAAAACAACCATGATAGAAATGCACGTGCCATCTCACAAACAAGATGATACATCTTTTTCCTGAGAGATGTCTGTGTGATAGGACCATTGGATTGTGGTTTCATTCCTGAAATTCATGTCAAATTCTTGAGATATTTAGCATATGGCAGGTGCACTAGAATGTGACAGAATGTTGGATCATAAATGTTGCCTGGCAACCCTACTTGCATTCAATATCCTGGTATCATGGGTCAAGAACCAGAGAGCAGCTTCGATGTTTATTATCATGGGACATTACAATCTCTGAAGATGACATATTCCAAAAAATTTTGATGACAGCATTTGATTCCGCTAACCAAGTCATAGCCAAATCTCTGGAAGTTTGCCTACAGCTATTACTGGTTACCCAATTAAAGATTACCTATTATCAGAGAATATATATAGTCTGTGGAGAAACAGTTCAAAGACTTCTGTTTATGAATGCATTCTCTCTAAAGAAGTAAAACTATGGATTAAAAGGTGATAAGACACACAATTAGTCATCAAAAGGTGAGTTTTCCTTTGTTAAATTCCTTCAGGTACGTCATTCGTTAGGATAGACTAAGAGATTATTGGATATCAGTTCACATCTTTTGAGGTAGCTGTCCAACATTAAATATGAGATATCTTCTAAAAACCCTGCATACACAATGACATTTCAGCATTTCCACATTTTATACTCAGCTCTGTGAGTAAAAAAGGGATGAACCGGGGAGTTTCATAAAATCATGTGCGAGTCATGTGAGAGAAAACTTGTGTAGAGTATGGCAGACCATTTCAGCCTCTGATTATGTTATTATTTAGTTATTAAAATAGGACATCAGTGGATTATTTTACCACAATGTGGAAATCAACCATTTTAGACCATCTAAATATTAATTATGTAATTAAATTATTTAAATTGATGATGACACCTTTAGGGAAGTGGACTATGTTACATCAACTCATTATTTGATTAATTAGTTATATAAAATGATGATTATATCATGCACGACACCTAGAATTTGGTGCCAACTAGTGGGGTCACCTGCGACAGATCATCTAATTACATAATTAAAGTATTTAAATTGACAATTTGTGTTAATACCCAAGATAATGTAAATATTTGTATAATTAAATAAACCAATAATCTTCTATTCCATAAAAAGCCCTGTAAAGCTCCCTCTTGGGGAGTTAATATGCAATATCATCACATTTTATGATTAATTGTTTCAATAGATGATGATGACATCCTTCATGACTGGAGTCTGGCCATGCTTCCCTGCCAGTTAAATGCTACATCAATGTTATTGTGACAGTTAGCGATTACTAACATATTTAATTATTTAAAATATTTAAATGACAGACAATGACATCATTGATTACGATTAGGATCAAATATCAGTCAGGGGCAAGTTCATGAAAGATGTAGACATGGCCACAGAAGTTTCTGAATGGTCTATGCATCCCCCAGAGTACTAAGGATACTGGAATATTGAGTCTAGAAGATTCCATGGTGCCCTCCAAGAAGTACAAGGACGTCACCAAGGCTGGCATGGTGGTCTGGGTGTTGGACTCCCTAATTTCCCCAACATCTTCAAAATGGTTGTGATCTACGATGAGAAGAAATGTTGGCACAAGGAGGTCGGGACCATCTCTGAAGCCTCACAAAAGGATGAGGACCCAGAAGACAGAAGAATCCCTCTCTCTTACCTCTGCTGGTGATGCCCCTGCTGTAGCCATTTATTCAGCTGATATGAACATTTTAGCTACTACTGCTACGCCAGGTATGGGCCCATCATCTCAGGTCCTGCCTCAGCACAACAGAGATTCTGGCACTGGTGATGATGTCAGGCCAACAGACTTCATCAGGAAAGACAGTATGAATATCTGATCATTAACTTATGGAATTATTAAAAATCGAATTCTGTGATGACAGCATACTTTATCATGTCTGCCATGTCTGTCCAGGAATTTATGATACAAAAAAGTTCCACTACTTACATATGTAAAGATGTAATTATTAAATTGTTTCATTATATAATCTGTGAACCCTGAAGTTTGGTGCCACCTTGTGTGAATCAAGTGTGACAGACGATCTAACTATCTGGTTATTTCATTCTTCAAATCTGTCTTTTTCTAGTCCAGGAAGAGTGGAGTCTGGACCCACCTTGGTGGTGTTAATTGTCTCTTGGGATTTCATTATTTATTTATTTAAATAAATGTTGATATCATTTTGTTAACTCTCTAGGGGTGAATTATGAGAAATTATCTCATTATTCATTCACTCATTTTTTCAAGTCTACGATTAAAAACTCAATGACCTCTTCAGTTCTGAGCAATCTTGTAAGAGTCATGTATAAAACACCATCCCCTTGTTGAATTTTTATTCATTTAATTATGAAAATCTATCATTATGTATTCAGTGATCACTGTAGTTTTGAGCCTCCTTATGGAAGTCAATCATGCCAGACCATCACATCATCTAATACACTTACTTACTGAACTGTAAAATAAGAAATGAAATAAAAATTCATCATTTATTTAACGTATTTGAAATAAAGATGATGTTATGGACCATATGTCCCTTTTGGAGTCAGATGTTGGGGGGGCTTGATGATGTAACATCATCTCATTACTTGATTATGTAGCTATTTAAATAGATCATTACATCAGCCATAGACTTACTACTTTGGTGCCATCTTGTCACTGTTATTATAAACACCCACTGATTCTAATTGTCAATTTATTCCAGGAAGAGGTCAGTCTGACTCCTCCATGTGAAATTTAAGTATGCACCACCATGTCATTATTCAATAATTTTTCATTATATAATAATTGTTTAAATAGATGAAGATGTGGTCCTTCACGACTGAGGTCTGGTCATTCCTCCCTGCGAGTTAATCGTGTGGCATTATTTACTTATCTAAGTATTACTCCCATGACAGTCACTGGAGTTTGGTTCCGTCTTAAGAAAGTTAAGTGTGCAGAAGTATCCAATGATTTACTGATTTGATTATATAAATAATGATGGCGCCAACAATTATAGGTTGGGCTGCTGTGCGATTGACACAGCAGGAGATTGGTCCCAGAAGCATTGCCCAGAGAATGAGGGATACTGGGATATCCAGTGATTACTGATTACATAATAGATTTTTAATGTTCGAGTGATTAAACGATTTAAAAAACTTTATTGTTTCGCATCAACAGTTTCTGAGAGGTTGCAACAAAACTGACCCAAGAAGGACACATTCAACTCCAGTTTAAAAAATCGAGTAACTTAATAATCTCATGATCAGAGAATCTTATCTAATGTACTCTGTTCGGCTGAAAACATGACACACCACCAACCCTAACTAACTCTAAATATCCATATCATAAAGTGGGGTACAGACCTTAAGAGAGAATTATCAATTGAGGAATCAAAAATGACTGAAAGAAAAGTAAGACAGTGCTCAAAATCCTTAGTCATCAGCCAAATGTAAATCAAAACAACTCTGAAAAACCATGTGAACAAGCTGTTCTAAAGGTAGGGGAATGAAGAGAAGTTCATTTTCTTTTCAGTAAACAGAAAAGGATTATAGTAGAGGCGATTAATGGTACTGTTTCCATCCTGGAAATGAGAAAATTGAAGCATAGAACATAGGTTTAAATACTCATCAATGTACTTGAATGGCAGAATGATGCTTTCATTTTCATGCTCATATCACTATAGGCATGTTGTGAGCTTGAGAGACTGTTAAATATGTATAACTCAAAAGAAGAGCCCTGCTTTGTTTTTGTGAGGAAATCAGTGAGGCTGTAAGGTTAGTCCACTGGTGGGTATGTAACTTTAGCACGTGGGAGGGCACTAGAATGTTGGATCATAAATGTTGCCTGGCAACCCTGCTTGCCTCCTGGTATCATGGGCCAAGAAACAGAGAGCAGCTTCGATAAACTGTGGGACATTACAATCTCCCAAGGTAACTATCTCCTAAAACTTTGATTACAGCATTTGATTCCCCTAAGCAAGTCATAGAATAATGTCTGGAAATTGGCCTACAGCTATTACTGGTTACCCAATTCAAGATTACCTAATATCAGAGAACATAGTTGGTGGAGAAACAGTTCAAAGTCTCGTGTTTATGAAAGCTCTCTCTCCTAAGAAGTAAAACTATGGATTTTAATAATAAGACTCACAATTATTCATCAAAAGTTGAGTTTTCCGTTGTTAAATTCTTTCAGGAAGGTGATAATCCATTTGTTAGAGTAGACTTAGTGATTATTGGAATGCAGTTCATCTCCCCTGAGGCAGCTGTCCCACATCAAATATGGGGTATCTTCTAAAACCCTGCATACACAATGACATTTCAGCATTTACAAGTTTTACTTCTCAAGTCTGCGATTAAATAAGGGATGAACCGGGGAGTTTCACACAGTCTTGTGGGAGGCAGGTGAGACACAACTTGTGTCGAGTATGGCAGACCATATCCTTTTCTGATCATGTTATTATTTAGTTATTAAAATAGGACATTAGATAATCCATGATCAGTGGATTATTGTTCCACGATGTGGGAGTCACGTATTTTAGACCATCTAAATATTAATTATATAATTAAGTTAATTAAGTAATTAAATTAATGATGACAAGCATTGTTCACGAGTCTGGTTTGGAGCCACCTTATGAAAGTGGATGATGTTACATCAACTCTTTATTTGATTATTTGTAATTAGTTGTATAATTATGTAAACCAATAACCCTCTACTCCATGAAGAGTCCTGTGAAGCTCCCTCTTGGGAGTTAATATGCAATGTCATCACATTTTATGATTAATTTTTTCAATTGATGATGATGACATCCTTCATGATTGGAATCTGGACATGCTTCCCTGCCAGTTAAATGCTACCTCACCTCTCTATTGTGATGGTTAGCTATTACTGACTTATTTAATTGTTTAAATTAATTGAACGGCAGACAGTGGCATCATCGATTATGATTAGGGTGAAAATGCCTGTCAGGGACCAGGTTGGGAAGGTTGTAGAAATGGAAACGGCAGTTTTTGAATAATCAATTAATCACCCAGATACACGTGTTGCTGGATGATTGAGTCCAGAAGATTCCATGGTGCCCTCCGAGAAATACAAGGACTTCACCGAAGCAGGCATGGTTTTCTGGGTGTTTGCTCCCTGTTCTTCCTCCACATCTTCACCTTGGTGGTGATCATTTAATTAATGTATTTAAAATAAAGGTAATGTTATGGACCATAAGTGCCTTTTGGAGTCAGATTTGGGGAGTTGATGTTGCAACATCATCTCATTACTTCACCATTTAGCTATGTAAATAAATCATTTCATCAGCGATAGGTTTAGGACTTTGGTGCCACCTCGTAAGTGTTAATATAAAATGCCAACTAATTGATTATCTTTTTAAATTTTTAAATACATCATTATTCCAGGAAGAGATCTGTCTGACTACACCATGTGGGATTTAAGTATGCACCACCATGTCATTATTCAATAATCTTTCATTATATATTAATTATTTAAATCGATAAAGATGTTGTTCTTCATGACTGGAGTCTAGCCCTTCCTCCCTGGGAGTTAATCGTGTGGCATTATTTAATTACCTAAGTACTACTTCCTTGAAAATCACTGGAGTTTCATTCCATCATATGAAAGTTAAGTATGCAGGTCTATCCAATTATTAACTTATTTGATTGCATAAGTAATGATGGTGTCATCCGTCATTTGAGTGCTGTGCGATTGACACAGCAGTAGACCGGTACCAGAAGCAGTGCCCAGAGAATGAAGGACACTGCATTATCCAGTGATAACTGATTATGTAATCGTAGATTTTTAACAATAGAATGATTACACGATTTAAAATAACTGTGCTGGTTCGCATCATCCGTTTCTGAGAACTTGCTACAGAACTGACCCATGAAGGACACAGTCACCACCGATTTTAGAAATGGAATAATTGAATAATCTCCTGATCAGGGAATCTCATCTAATGAACTCTGTCTGGCTGATAACATGACACACCATCAACAATAAATAACTCTAAATAACCATATTAGAAAGCATGGTACAGGACTTAATAGAGAACTATCAATTGAGGAATCCAAAATTACTGAAATAAACATAATACAGGGCTCCAAATCCTTAGTCATCAGCCAAATGCAAATGCAAACAACTCTGGGAAAAGATGGGATCAAGCTCCTCTAAAGGTAAGAGACTGGAGAGGAGTTTATTTTATTTTCAATGAAGAGAAAAGTATCATGTTAGATGTGATTAATTTTATTGTTTCCATCTAGAAA
The DNA here is from genome assembly GCF_943737965.1 of Phodopus roborovskii. Lineage (NCBI taxonomy): Eukaryota > Metazoa > Chordata > Mammalia > Rodentia > Cricetidae > Phodopus > Phodopus roborovskii. The sequence goes on along the minus strand of NW_026126934.1, from coordinate 77,600 downwards.
TGAGAAAATTGAAGCATAGAAAACAGGTCTAAAATACTCATAAATGTACTTGAATGGCATAATGATGCTTTTGTTTTCATGCTTTTGTCACTATGGGCATGTGGTAGCTTGAGAGACTGGTAAATATGTAGAACTCAAAAGAAAGAGCCCTGCTTTGTTTTTGTGAGAAAATCAGTGAGGCTGTAAGGTTAGTTCATCGGTGGGTAGACTACTTTTAGCATGTCGGAGGGGCACTAGAATGTGACAAAATGTTGGTTCATAAATGTTGCCTGGCAACCCTGCTTGCATTCTGTATCCTGATATCATGGGCCAAGGGCCAGAGAGCAGATTCGGGAAAGTGTTATCATGGGACATTACATTCTCCCAAGATAACTATCTCCTAAAACGTTCAATGACAGCGTTTGATTCCCCTAACCAAGTCATAGCCACACCTGTGGAAGTTTGGCTACAGCTTTTACTGGTTACCAAATTCAAGATTACCTAATTATCGGAGAACATAGTCTGTGGATAAACAGTTCCAAGGCTTCTGTTTATGGATGATCTCTCTCCTAAGAAGTAAAACTATGGAACAAAAGATAATAAGACTCACAATTATTCATCAAAAGGTGAGTTTTCCATTGTTTACTTCCTTCAGGAAGGTGATAATCCATTTGTTAGATTAGATTTAGTGATAATTGGATTTCAGTCGATCTCTTTTGAGGCAGCCGTGCAACATTAAATATGTGCTATCTTCTAAAAACCCTGCATACAAAATGACATTTCACCATTTAAACATTTTATTACTCAACTCTGAGATTAAATAAGGGATGAACCTGGGAGTTTCACACAATCATATGGGATTCAAGTGAGAGCCAATTGTGTCAAGTATGGCAGACCATTTCATCCTCTAATTATGTTGTTATTTGATTATTAAAATAGGACTTTAGATAGTCCATGATCAGTGCATTGTGATTCCACGATATGGCAGGCAATTATTATAGACCATCGAAATATGAATTACGTAGCTAAAATATTTAAAATAATCACAAGAGCATCGTTCTCGAGTATGGTTTGGAGCCACCTTAGGGAACTGGATGATGCTACATGAACTCATTATTTGATTATTTAAATATATAAAACAATGTTTATATCGTCCATGACACCTGGGATTTGGAGCTAGAGATCATCTAATTACAGAATTAAAGTATATAAATTGACAATTCATGTTAATACCCCAGATAATGTAAATATCTCTATAGTTATGTAAACAAAATATCCTCCATTAACTTCACAAAAGCTCCCTCTTGTGGAGTTAATGTGCAATATCATCACATTTTAGGATTCATTGTTACACTTGATGATGTTGGCATTCTTCATGACTACAGTCTGGCTATGCTTCCCTGCCGGTTAAGTGCTACATCACCACTTTATTGAGACAGTTAGCTATTACTGACACCACCCACTTGTTTAATGTTTATTCATTTAATTATGAACATCTGTCATTATGTATTCAGTGATCCCTGGAGTTTGGGCCTCCTTACACTTCCTTAGCTGTTAAACTAGGAAATTGAATGATAATTCATCATTTAATTAACGAATTTAAAATACAGGTGATGTTATGGACCATAAGTCCCTTTTGGAGTCAGATTTTGGGAGTTGATGTAACATCATCTCATTACTTCATCATTTAGCAATATGAATAGATCTTTACATCAGCGATAGGTTTAGGACTTTGGTGCCACTTTGTCAGCGTTAATATAAAATGCCCACTAAGTAATTATCAATTTAATTTTTTAAACACATCTTTATTCCAGGAAGAGATCAATCTGACTACTCCATGTGGGATTTGCGTATGCCCCACCATGTCATTATTCAATCATTTTTCATTGTTACATTAATTATTTAAATCGATGAAGAAGTTGTTATTCTTGACTGGGGTCTGGCCATTCTTCCACGGAGTTAATCGTGTAGCATTATTTAATTATCTAAGTACTACTTCCTTGACAATCACTCGAGTTTGTTTCCATCTTATGAACGTTAAGTAAGCAGGGCTATCAATTTATTAACGTATTTGTTTGCATAAGTAATGATGGTGTCATCCGTCATTTGGCTGCTGTGGGACTGACACAGCAGGAGATTGGTACCAGAAGCAATGCCCAGAGAATGGGGGACACTGCCTTATGCAGTGACTACTGATTATGCAATAGTAGATTTTTAACAATCGAATGATTACACGATTTTTAAAAAACTGTACTGTTTCGCATCATCGGTTTCTGAGAGGTTGCAACAGAACTGACCCATGAAGGACACAATGACCACCGATTTTAAAAATGCAATAACAGAATAATCTCCTGATCAGGGCATCTCATCTAATGAACTCTGTCAGGCTTACATGACATACCACCAACAATAAATAACTCTAAATAACCATAATAGAAAGCAGTGTACAGGACTTAATAGAGAACTGTCAATTGAGGAATCAAAATGACTGAAAGAAACAGAAGACACTGCTTAAAATCCTTAGTTATCAGCCCAATGGAAATCTAAACAACGCTGAAAAACCATAGCATCAAGCTCCTCTAAAGGTCAGAGAATGAAGAGGAGCTTATTTTATTTACAATAAAGAGAATAGGTTTATGGTAGAAGCAAATAGATGTATTGTTTCCATTCTAGAAATTAGAAAATTGAAGCATAGAAAACAGGTTTAAAATAGTCATCATTGTACTTGAATGTCATAAGATGCTTTCGTTGTCATGTTTATGTCACAATAGGCATGTTGTAGCTTGAGAGACCGGTAAACATGTGTAAGTGAAAAGAAAGAGCCCTGCTTTGTTTTTGTGAGAAACTGGCTGTGTCATGTTAATGCTTTGCTGGCCCTTGGCCTCCAGTCAGGACCTCTGCAGCCACTTTTTCTAAGGCTTTTCTTTTCCCTCCTGTGTTTGGTTGTGAACTTATTTTGACTGAGGATTTACTTGTCACCCCATGCTGACATTTCACGTTATTGCATTAAGGAAAACCTAGGAGAAAGCAAAAAGTAAGTGTATTCTGACAGGTCACAGATGTCCTACTCAGATTTCAAAGAAAAGCGGGGGAGCAGACTTAGTGTGGAGAATGGGGAACAGATATGTTCATGGGGGAGGGAGGGGATTTCTTGGCATTTGGGCCTCAGTGAGATGCTAGATGTGGGTGTTTTGCTCAGGTAAGGGTAGCTCCTGAGACTTGTGGGGAGATTCTGGTTCCACTGCTATCTCCTGTAAATCCTGTGGACTTGTGCTAACACTCTGATTCTCTGATTATAAGTGACTGTAACAACAAAGAGAATAACTCTGCTCTGAGAACTGTTGCCACAGTGTCTCTAGGGGACAGGTTTGCTTTGGTCTGTAAATTCCCCAAAGGCAAGCTGAGACTATGTAAATTAAAGAAGTTGAGCCAGTGACAACCAACTCTGTGGTTTTATTTGACTTTCCAAAGCACATGTCCATCAACATGTCCCGGGCAGCACATGATTAAAGCGAAGCAACAGTCACCGTGTGATATGTTTTAATTGCTGTAGCGTGTGCTGAGGTGAGGAATTGGAGCTACTGGCTGTACTTTTTTTTTTAACCTCACAGCTATTTTCGTTGATTCATCAGAGTTTTATTTTAAGCCAGAATCACACAGTGTAGCAAAGTCTAGCCTCAAACTCACTATCCTCCTGTCTCAGCCTTCTAGAATGACAGGCTTGTAGTATCATACACAGCTTTGCCGGAATTTCTAAGAACACAAAATAGGAGCCAATAGACATTCTGAGCTGAGCTGAGCTTTCCCCCTTGGAAAAGTCATTTTCTTTGGCTCCCACTTTACTCAGCTACAAAATGAGGAACTTAAGCTAGGAAGTCTTCCACTTCTGAGTTTGACCATTCCAAGGGCTTGGGGTTTTTGTTTGTTTGTTTGTTTGGTTGGTTTTTGGTTTTGGGGTTTTTTGTTTGTTTGTTTGGTTGTTTGGTTGGTTTTGTTTTTCCTGTCTTAGAATTAGTTTTGAAGATTTTTATATTTTATTTTCATTTTATGTGTATGGGTGTTTTGACTGTGTACATATTTGTGTACCACACGCATGTCTGGTGCCTGAGGAGGCCAGGAGAAGGTGTCAGACCCCTGAGAACTGGAATAGCAGCCATTTGGGTGCTGGGAATTTGGGTGCTTTGGAAGAGCAGTCAAGGCTCTTAACTGCTGGGTCATCCCTCCAGTCCCTTGAATGCATTTTGTTTTATCAAATTTTGAGCAAAGATATATTCCACGTGCTCCTCTGGTTATCATTTTGCACATGGTGTTAGGTTGTCTTGATGCTATGCTACCCTGTAGAATTCTAGAATGACTTCAGCTGGTCAGAGTACTCAATATCAGCTTTTGTTGTTAGTTTTCTTAAGTAGTGATACTGTTAGGAGAATGTAAATGCTTTTCTAAAATTTATTTCATCAAATAGATATTAACAGATATTGATGAAGAAAGAATTATTGCAAATTTTATGCACTGCTGCTAAAAATGTAAAATGTGCAACTAATACAGGAGATAAGAAGGCTACAACAAAGCATGTGACCTAGGAACACTACCACTCTTTGTTCCTAGGAAAGGTTCTCTCCATGTAGAACTTTTATGCAAGTGTTCAGAGCAGCATTGTTGGAAATGTCTAAAACATGGAAGCACTCCACACATCAACCCGTGAATAATCGGTGGCAAATATATCCAGTTTAGCAGGTAAAGTAACAAAGTCCCCAAGCACACAACCTGACAGACAGATTCTGATACCAGTGGACTGCAGAAGGCACCAGGCACAAGCTGCCATCATCTCGTGTCTATAATGTGTCTAGAAATGAAGTATATGGTGGTTTCTGGTGCTAGGCTGAACAAAATTGGACACTTAAAACCACTGACGTGTATATAATCTTAAAATGAGAATCATATGGCATAGGAATTTACATTGCATTAGAGCTATTAAAACTAAAACCTATGAACCCATTTAAGACCCTGTGCTATACCTAGAAGAGTCACCCTGTAGATCATCCCTTCTTCAGATCCCACACTGGGCTTTGTCTCTCCCTGAGTGTGTGTGTGTGTGTGTGTGTGTGATGTTGTTTTTTACTGTACAGTCTAGGTTGACATACTCATTAGCCTCCTGCCTCGGCCTCCTCAGTGTTGATGTTACATAACTTTCATGTTTTACTGTTGGAAAGTCACCTCCTTAGGTGACTGTTCTCAGTGAAGGGACATGCCCTTCCCCTGCACAGCCAGATCATTCTACCCATTTCAACTCAACACACTCAACTCTATCTGAAAGGCCTTTTACCTCACTTACTTATCCTGTGTCTTTCAACTGAGGTAACTGTCTTATCAATTCATACATGCCCTGGGCCCTCCTCAGTTCTGGGTATATGAGCATCCTTTTCCTATGTATTGGGAGGATGAGTGAGCTATGTTTATTAGCTTGGGATGGATGTCTCCTTCTGTTCCAGGAGTTCCAGTATTGGGAATGGCTATCAGCTTTTGCCTGAGAGCCTTCATTTCCTGTCTCTAATGTTTCTAGTGATACAGAAGAAACTGAAATGTGTTGACCTTAATCCTAAAGGAGGCCCAGATGCATGAGGGGAAAGTAACTTTGAAAATGTAATCTAATTATAAATTTGCAAAATATGCTACACTTTGATTTACTCATATCTGTTATGTCTCTGACATAATTTTTTAATTTATAGTTTTAAAGTTACAGACTCTAGTTTTGTTGTCTTTGATTTTTCCTTTGTTCTGTAGCATCATTGGCAGCCCTGTGTGTGAATTTGTTCTCATAAGCATACAACAGACACACACCTGTCAGTTCTCAATTCAAGTCCCATAGCCTCTAAGGTGTCAAATTGGGTTGACATTTTCTTTCTTGATTAGGAATAGGTAGCTTCCCGATGAATTTCTTTCAGGGATGGGATGTTATTTTGCCATGCTGTGTGTACTAACTGCTTTTGATTTGCACCTTCCCCAAACCATGCAATAAAATCACTGGGCACACAGGACAGGGGTGGGCTTGAGAAAGGTGCAAATACATACCAAAATCATCATCATCATCATCAAAACGCCAGGCTTTAAAAGAAGAATCCAACTCATTGTGAAGAAATCCTAATGCTAATGAGTTTTCTACATCTACCTCAAGTCTTTTCCCCAGGCTAGCCCAGTCCTGCTGTCCACACATTTCCAATCATCCTTGCCCACAAGTTGTTCCAAGTTGGTGATTAATGCAACAATGCATGTTTCATATGTAAGGGGGTTTTCTATTTATGAAATTGGAAGGAAAATAAAACAGTAGTATGTCCTCTAGTCTCCTAACATCAGCACCACTCTGAAAACTTTATAAGCAATCTCTTCACACTCTTAAATATACATCCTGTCTATTGCTGTTGTTACTACAGAATTCCATTTTTCACTTCTGTAACAGTTTTAATCAATGCATACTGTTCTATCAGGTATATATTATTGGGCTTAATAATATTAATTTTAATAAAATTAAAAAGTTGCCACACAGCAGAGGGAACAACTAGCCAAGTAAGGAGACAGCCTGCAAAGGACTCTGCTAACTGTACATCTGACGGAGAAGTCACACAGAGAATATATAAAGATCTAAAAAAAAATATTAATTGTCAGTAAAACAAACCATCCAGTCAGAAAATGAGCAAATACTTCTCAGAGATGAAATACATGTGGCCAGTATACATGAGAATAAGTTTAATATCCTTAGCCATCAGGGAAATGCAAATTAGAACAATATTGAGATTCCATCTGTCATTAGGAAGTGGCAGTGTCTAGGGATGTAGTTCAGTAGGTAGAATGTTTGCTTAGCCCACACAAAACTGTGAGTGCAGTTCCCAGCACCACATAAAACAAGCACAGTGGTACACACCTATAACCCCAACACTCAAGAGATGAAGGCAGAGTATTGGAAGTTCAGGGTCATCTTTGACTACATAGGGTGTTCTGGCCAGCCTCAGATATGTAAGACCTACCTCAAAAAATACAGCACAAAGGGAAAGAAAATAACAAATGCTGACAAAGATGTTGGTGTTGGCCTCATACACTTCCAGTAGTGGCAGTTAAATTGGTATGGACGTCATTGTAGGGGTTACTTAAGAAAACTAACTGGGGCTAGGCAGTGGTGGTGCACACTGTTAGTGCCAGCACTCAGGAAGCAGAGGCAGGCAGATTTCTAAGTTCCAGGACAATTAGGGCTACATAGAGAAACCTTATCTCAAAAGGGAAGGAGAAGGAGGAGAGGAGGAAGAAGAGGAGGGGAGTGAGAAGGAAGGAAGGAAGAAAGGAAGGGAGGGAGGAAGGAAGGAATGAAGGAAGACAAAGGAAGAATGCTAACTAGGATCAAGCTTTACCCATCCAGGACTATACACAAAGGATCTAAGTCAGCATACCCTATAGAGGGATACCTACAGAGCCATAGTTAGAACTGCAGCACTGTTCACATGTTACAGAATCATCCTAGGTGCCCAACAACAGATTAATGGATTAACAAATACTCCACTGTGATAGGTATACACAGTGGAGTCCTACTCAGACATAAAGAAGAACAAGTTTGCAGTAAAATGAATGGGAACGGAGGCAACTGCATAAATGGAATACCAGACTCGGAATGGCATTACCATGTTTTCTCTCATATGTAGATCCTAGATTTCAGTGTGTGTGTGTGTGTGTGTGTGTGTGTGTGTGTGTGTGTGTGTGTGACGAAAGTACAAACGAAAGTGGGAGATGAAAGGGGACTGGGGGAGGGAAAGAAAAAGTAGGGCATGGGTTGAATATGAATGAAAAAAAGTATAAAAACCCATCACCCTGTGTCATGAATATCTGTCTATAAAGCTATCTATACCTATGTATTTACAATGGCTTGGATGTTTCCCTGGGATTGAATGTCTAACCTGAAATAGCTGGTCAAAATTCATATCTTTTTTTGTAACTCTTAATACCTATTGGAAAACTGCTTATCAAAAGGATTATACCCATTTAAAGCCTTCATTTACCATTCCAATTAAATTGGAATTCAGACTCTAACTTTATGTTAGTGAATGAGATTTAAATTCAGTTGTGTTGACCTGCTCATAGTTGCTGACCACAACTCCTCCACTGAGGACAAATAGGCATGGTATCAAACTGTGCCCTGACTCAACTAGGCATAAACATGGGCAGTCATTATCTTGCATTACAGTAAATTCAGAAGTGGAACAGCAGTTGGCCCAGTGATGTCACAGCAGACCTGTGCTCTTCAAGTTTGGCCATTATGGACTTCACCCTGGTGGTGACTTCCTTTGTGTTTCCAAAGGCTGCATTAGCTTCAGGCATCATATCAAATGCAGACACCACAAGATTAGGAGAGTACCCCCTCCTAGTGTGTCTCCTCAGAAGTGAAGAAGTTATTCCTCAAAGTTCCAGTTGGCACTTCCTCTGCTCTCACCATGAAGTCTGAGTCTTATGTCAGCTCTTACACTAAACACTGTCACAGGAAATGGTAGTGCCATTAACCAAGAAGTTTATCTGGATTATTATTAACCAAGAAGTTCATCTGGATTCAACAATGAAGTCAACATACTCTTGAGTATTCAGAGAGAGTGGGGGGGTACCAGTCACAGGTACCATGAGTATTTTCTTCCATTTTTTCCATAATCAGGCCAACTTTAAAATCCCTAAGTAACCATTATGAATTCAAGGAATCTTCGCAAAAGCAGCTGGCTCTCAGCAAAATTGGGCCTTGCCCTGCATAGAAGGTTCTTGTGGCCGGGCACATGCTTTAATTTAAAGACATTGCTTTAATGTCTTCCCAAAACCTCCCTTGCTGTTTCAGCACACAGATCTCATATGAGAAACAGATTGGATCTCCACCTTTCCCTTTGGAGGATTCTAACTGCTGGTACCATAAAGCTGTCCAGCTTCCACTGGATAGTACTTTGCAGCCTCATGAACAGGTCTTGCTCTGCAGTTTGGATCACACAGGCTCCAGGCATCTTACTCCATTTGCACAGCCCAAGCTTTGGTCCTGGTATCACTCATTAGCACCTCCAGTTAAAGGGCAGGAAGGCAGGAAAAGGAGCGGTTGAAGAACTCAGAACAGTAAGTCCTTGCTTCATCTAATTGAAGAAATGGCTGAAATTGCCATCTCAAAGATATTAGGAAACTATCGGATTCATACACATTTGCCACCAATGTGTACAAGTTAGTATTACATTTTAGAGTAAATTGCATAGACAACAACAAAGGATGGAGGAGGAAGGGCCTATTACTGGCCTGGATAAAACTATCAGAGATATTGTATGTCTTAGTTTGCATTCTGAATTCATGACTTGTAGAGAAACTGTGTCTTCCTGACTTACAATATGATTTGGCACTAGAATTCCTAAGGAGTCTTAGACCAGAGTGATCCACTCCTTTATCTTGTAAAACTCAGCCCCAAATGTTCCCATTTCCTCTCACACTGCAGAAAGTCATTACTTTTGGTAGGTAGAGATTGGGGGGCAGTGGGAGGCAGGGAGGCTAACTACTGTACTGACAAACCTTCTGTTTTACAGTTTCACAAAGATTTTTACAACATGATTGCATGTTCTAATTATGAGATTCATATATTTCCACCACTTAGATAATCAGGTGCAATTAGACTACCAGAATAGACAGTGGTAAAAGTTACTTGAAGCAAAAATTACACTATAAAACATTATTTCAGAAAGGCTTTTGGAATCAATGCACCACAGACCCCCACAAGAGATAGAAGGAGGTGATTATAATATTGTTCAAGTAGCTAGCCATAACCTGCCAGCTTGCCAAAGCAAGGATGCCTTGTTTTATTGTGCAAGATCCGTTTTTGAAAGCTACTATCTAATTCCAGGCACATGCTTCCTGGTACACGCATATCACAGATCCTTGTGCAGATACTCTTTGAGACCTAACCTTCCCACTGTCTGTCTGTCTTTCCCATCTTACCTTTTTTTTTTTTTTCATTTGAGAAAGTAGGTAATGGGAAGAAAAAGAGTTGATGCATTGCCCACTGAAGGATCTGTGGATCCAAATGTAAGGGGCTGCTGGTTTAAGAGTCCACACACTCCTTAAAATTGCCCGACTCCTCAGAGAGTGGCCTGGAACATTGTCAAGGTCCAATAGGTCTTTGGGCCTTTAATAAAAACTATAAGGTGTTAAAATTGATATGTTAGAGAAAAAAGAGGGTGTAAATAAACACAGAACATGGTGTATGAAAAAAGGAGGAGCCTTTCAAATGGGGAATGCATTTATAGACAGTCCTCAGAAACAACATGGTAGTTTATTGCAGCTGGGTTCCCATCCCTAGAATCAAAATAATCCTGAAAAGTCAGCCTCCCCTTGGATGCTTTAAGCAGACTCTAGTTATTTCCTTGTGCTATCCATAGATCACCAGATCCTTCCCATTGCTTCATCTTCTGTGTTATCATTATTTAAGAGAGAGAGAGAGAGAGAGAGAGAGAGAGAGAGAGAGAGAGAAGACACCATAAGAACCCATTGGCTTCCTGATCACCTGTCCCAGAGTGTGGGGGGGGGGTTACTAGGCCTTCCCCTGAGTCCGGCGACTCTTTAGAGCTACTTATAGTACATATGGAGCAAATTAAGAGAAAGCGAGAGGGACAGCCACTGGTTCTGATTGGTTACGGTAGTATTAAAAAAAAAAAAAAAGTCAACGACAGCCTTGCCCTGCCATTGAGAAGATGGATAAAATAGTCTTTGAACATACTAGTCTGTTTTTTTTTTAATGTCAGTACAGAAGGGTTGTGTTTCTATTTGGCTTTCCAGACCCGTCTCTTGACCTTCTAATTACTTCATTTGAAACAGCACTGAGGGTATAATAAACATGGAGGTTGACTCTCCTTTGCTTTATCATAAATTAAAGCTGCTTCTTGTTGAGGTGAAAGTGGAGGCAGAGTATTCATTACTGCTCAAGTGACGGCTTGTCAATAGTGGTGCTTTTTAGTTTGTTCTAGTCAGCACTTGCTGTGCATTTTGTTGGGCCACTGGGAAATAAATACAACAAGATTATACATTTGGAATACCACAAGAGTTCAGGGGAAGAAAAGAAACCACAAATGATAAATCATGCGCTTGGTACAAAGTGACATGCTATTTTGTGCTATTAACAACCAAAGATAATTGCAAGGAATTGTAATTGCAGTTTGCAACTTGCAGTACAGAGTATCCAACATCAATCTTAATAGTGAACAAAGCAGTTTATATTAAAACTTAATTCACCTGGTAACTTTCTGCTGTATACACAGGAGCTAACAGATGTAGCTTTTCAGAAAGTTCAAAGGCATTTGAAATGCGGCAAGCAATGCTAATACCGGAAGCCTTAGAGAAATGCTGCATTAGGACTTGTGATGAAAACAAATGTATGTCATTATCTCCGAGTTTGTGTTTATTTAATAAAATATGTAGTTTGCACATTGGTGAATTCGGTGTTTCTGAATGGGTATGGAATGATGGTTTATTTGGAATCAAAGGCCAAACAGGCTGGCAATTATGCATCTTCAATGAGCCATCTGCATCCTGAGTATATACATTGGAACAGTGTGCACCCCAGTGCTTCAGGGGGGTTTGCATAAGGCAGAACAGCAAGCCGGGGTAACTTTATTCTTGACTTTCCTTAGATTGGATGTCTTTGAAGCAAGAAGGGGAGAGCTCCTGGAATTACTTAGGAAAACAAGCGTATTTGTTTTGTGAGTTTGACTGATAGCCAGCAGAACAGTTGAGTGAAATCTCTAAAGTGATTAGGGCTTTCGTTCATATAATCTTCTACCTTTTTCATTAATTTATTCCATAATGCTATTTTGCTGTTCTTCTACCAGGGATAATAATCTCACACTCTCTGACCTTCGTGAGTGGATGACCTGGAGCCCATAACTAATCTTATTTACTCTCCTGACTGGCCAAACTTCATTTACCTTGTCTGGATAAAAAGCCAGGAGTTCTAAGCCACCCCTCCTTCCAGCCCTCAGCTCATCTGTACTGAAGGGCAAGCAGCAGGCTCTCCCAGCCATCGTCCAGAGCATCCTCAGCAGTGTCCATTTCTCTTCTTAAGAGCATATTCTCCACCCTTTGAAATTTTGAAAATAACGGACAAATGGGAGGCACAGGACTCATTCATATTCCACATCCCACATAGCTATTTTTGTTTTGAAAGTTAATTTCCAGCCTCTGCTATGTGAATATATATGACTTAACCTAGAGATGACTGTTGAATGCATATGATTTTGTGTTCAGCTTTTATATATAATGACAACATGTTTCACATAGTATTTGATGGTGCATTAATTATGCATTGTAGTTACTGAATAATTTACTAAGTAAATATACCCATTTTATCTTATTCCTCATTATTGAAAAGTTAGGTAGTTCTGTTTCATTTTGATAATATGAAGAATACTGCTGTGAAAATCTGAGCTTTACCCATTTAGAGTCTTTCTGTGGAATTGCCATATCACTAAAATATATTCCTAGATACCTGTAGCCAGTTGCATGGCCACAAGCAATGTGGAAGTATAAATGTTTGTCCCTAGTCATTTTAGAGTTGGTCCTGATTCCTCCATTTTCAAACTAGATTGTATTGTGCAAACTACCTAGCTTCTCTGCCTCAGTTTCCCCATCCAAAGGAGGGATTGGTGATGGCACTTAACCTTCTAAGCTATTGTATTACATCAGTTTATATATTCAAAGTTGGGGCAAAAATACCTGCCACATAGGAATCACTGAAGATGAGTGCTTATTATTACTGCAATTCATTTTTCTTCATTTTATATCCCCCCTCGATTAAGTTACAGCTTATAGAACACTGAAGCTAAGGAGCCAGTACATTTGTACATTTTCAGTGAGTCATCATCTAAGGACCTGGACAGTGAAGGCTGTTGCACCTATAAGGGACAGGCTTTGCGATGACCCACTTTGGCATTAGCAACATATAATAGCTACAACTCCAGAACCACCCAAATGGCCTTGAAGCCTGAATTGAAGGCTGGTGGGCCTAATCCTAGAACTTGTGTCTGTTCTGAGCTGTGAGGGCAGCTCCACTCAGACTCTCCTGGGGGAAGAATTCCTCCAAAGAAACTTAGAGTCCTATTGGCACTGAGGTGACTCCCACGCTAGTGCTTGCAGAAACAACTGAGTGCCGCTCATAGACAACTTGGAGAATTGGGTGGCCCAGGAATCTCATTAGTTGGTATAGTGATGAGGACCATACAACAGCGATTTTTTTTTCTTTTTGTAAGAAAGGAATACACAAAAAGTGAGGCAGTCTTTCTGCTCTCTCGGGCTGGGCTCTGCACTGGTGTGGACATGTTTTTTTTTTTTTTTGCTTCTAGCACACCTCCTGACCATAGAACTGCTGTTTCCCTGGCCAGAGTCTCATCTGCCTTGTAGGGAGGAAGAAAAGGAAGGAAATGGGAAATGCTTATGACACTAGTCAGTCACCATCTATATACTTCAAGGCACTTCCCCCAGAAGTCCCCGCCCACCAAATCACTCCATTTGCTACCACTCACCCTGGTTCCAGCTGCTAACTCCAGGAAGAGTCTGCAGCTGGGTACAGAGCTGCTGTCCCACAAAGGCTGGATTCTAGGAGGGAGGAAGAAGAGCAGGGTAGCTATTAGGGAAGGCACCCTGCAGCTGCTGGCAGAGCCTCCCTGTCTGAAGCCTCCTTTCTTCTGCTCTGTGAACTCTCCTGGAGCTTCTGCTGCAGACCAGTGTTGGAGACTAAAGGCCTGAGGCGAGTAATGAGTGCTTTGCAGAGGAGAGAAAGAAAAAAGAGGATTGAATGATGAGAACTTCAGGTCATTAAATGAAGTTCCACCATTTTTTTTTCCGCCCAAACATTTGCAACAAACTCTGTGGAGTAGGAATCGAAAGGAAATGTGCCCTGCCATTTTTCTTCAGCCTTTTTGCAATGCAACAGGACAATCAATACAGATCTTTGCAGTAATCATATATTGGTTTTCCTAGAATATAACTCCATTTAAAGCACTTTTATCCCCAAGAGTAGAAACATTGGAGGCTATCAAAGGAGGAAGTAAGTTTCCTTGACCCCATCTGCAGAGCGCAATTGATTAGCACAGTATAGTTATGAGTGTCCAAGAGACAGAGGAGAGAAGTCACTGCAAGGTTAATATCAGCTAAAGAGAAACACGATTATAGGCCATTAGGCTTTGTGTAAAATCATAAGGTCAGGGTAAGATGGCCATACCATCCAAAGTGCCATAGGAGTGTGAGTGCCTGGCATCCTTAGACTATGCCACGTTAGCCCCCTGTAGCAGCTGAATTCAGGGGACTGAAAGAGACCTAAGTGTATATAGGCAAGGGGGGTGATAAAGGAATAAGTAATACTATTTTAATTTTTCAGAGTGTGTATGAACTCAGAATATAAGCTTGTATCACATGGAATGTTTATTTCATATAGACAAAGAAGGTTTTAAAAAGATTTATGTGTTTTTAGTTTATGTATGTAAGTGTTTGCCTACACATATATCTGCACCATGGTGCATGCATGCATGGTGCTCTTGGAGTCCAGAAGAAAGTGTCACATCCCTTGGAACTGAGTTATAGTCGTTTGTGAGCCACCAAGCGGGTGTTAGGAATCAGACTCAGGTTCTCTGGAAGAACAGCCCAGTGGTGTTCTTAACCCCTGTGGACTTTTTCAGTGGAGGCTGAGGATGTGCTTAGCCTGTTTAGTCTATAGCTCTTAAAAAAAAAAAAACATCAGAAACTAGTTTTAATGCCTGACTGAACAACCTCACTCCCTCCCCCATGCTTTTTCTCTCTGTAGACTCCATTGTAGCTAAGATGTCACCAAAGCCAGGCAGAGTGCCCCCTGCAACAATCTCAAGTTCCCATTTGTGACTGAAAAAGTGGGAGAGCCCTAGTGGGCTCCTAGTTACAGCATATTGTTTACCATATATTTCTCTAAGTCTCTTCCTCACTTTTTATAGGAAAGCTGGCTTCTCACATGCAAACTCTTTAATAAACAAAGAAATTTATGTAGCCTCCTCCTCCTCCTCAGTGTGCTGTGTTGGGTACTGTTATTTTGCTAGTTCATATTTTTCTTTTTTGTTTTGTTTGTTCCTTTTTGTTTGTTTCAGGGTATTTTTGGCTTTGGGCAGAGCAACTAGAACACATTGTCAGATAAAGTATCTTATCTGTCAGCTGCACCCTTGTGAACTAATCATAATTCAATAGGCTTACTAATCAAGATTTGAGATAAATGTTTTGATAGAGCAATCTGATTCTTCTAATCTATCATTAGTTGACAGTTGCTGTGGGCAGAGTGCAGACTTGGAAATAGTCTGCCTGCTTCTGATCGCTTTGGCTGGGCCCCGAAGTTGGGTAGCAGAATTGACTGTAGCAGTGGGCCTGGGCCTTGCAGCGAATAAGGTCTACTCCTCTCTTCCACTCTCCCTCTCCCTCCAGAGTTGGTCAAGTAGAAATATCAGTTCTTGTGAAACCATGTGATCCACATATTGGGAAGCATGTGTCCTTTTGTCTCTTTCACCTGATAACAAAGGTGTACCCAGCTAAGTGACAGATAGACCTCAGGGGGATCTGTTGTGACACTGGCAAACAGTGTACAGAGACAGAAGAGAGACGGAAGTTATGGTTAAATGTTACTGGTTACAACTCCTTTCATGTGTTACTGAAACCCATGTTACTGAGTCTAGCATTCTTGTTCTTTATAGCATCATTTGTTACATTTGTTCTGTTTGCCTGGATAAATGAAAGCTTTAGCTATACTCTAGCTAATACACATATATTCATATAAATCACATATATTGTATATATTATGTTTCTGTTATAAAATCCTAAAATAAGATATTATGGATTGGGGATGTAGTTCAGTGATTAAAACCCTTGCCTGGGATGTACAAGGCCCTGGGTTCAGTCCCCAGCACCTTTGACAATGATGATGATGACAATGAGGATGACGTTGATGACATATTATATCACATAGTTATCACACCATTTCCTGAGGAGTTTATTACCAACTTTCATTCTTGCTCTTGTCTTGTTACTAGTGTAGGATAGTTTCTCATTTTAGAAAGCTTGAAAAATTCTAGAAGAGTTAAGCAAAGTATTTTTTAATCTTATGTTTCTTTTATTTATTTATGCGGGGGTTGGAGACATATGTATCATGTGGCGGTCAGAGGACAACATGTAGGTGTGTGGTCTCTCCTTCCATCCTATGAGTATGGGAATCAAACTCACCATGGCGGACTTGGCAGCAAGGGTCCCTCCTTGCTGAGTCATCTCTTAGCTCAAGAAAACAAGTTTAATTGCCCCCAAATCTGATCAACTCAGTTACTAATGTTAACATCTTATAGCCTTATTAAAATCAGAAACCCAAATAAATGAGTAATTGCTTGAAAGGGTTGCCAGTGAAGACCTCCTCCACCTGGCATGTGGCTTTGGACTCTGGAACACCAGGAAACAATCCAGAGGAGCCCAGGAAGAGCCACTCCCTCCCACGGTTTCCCTTTCTGCATGCAAATCACGTGGAGGAACCCTATTGAGGTTGGTGGTGGTTCTCCTGTGTTAGAAGTCACACATGTCACTGCCCTAATACAGGTGCTAGCCACACTTTGAGAGATGTGTAGCGTGGCTGATTTAGACCAGGGGTAGTGGAGACTGACCTAATTAGACTCCAGGTGTAATTACGTAGGCAGTGTAGGCAGCAGTATGCTATGTGTTAATTAACGTCTGTGCTGAATGTGCCGTAGCACCTGAACAAAGAACAGTTCATGGAGGAAGCCTCTACCCTGCTCTGCCTTTAGAATATCTTTAGTCAAAGTTGTCTTCCTTGTTCCCTTCTTTATGTAGTTGAGACATGAGCAGTAAAGCCAGCTGTTTTCCAGAAACATTCATGCTTTCTCCTCTGTGGACTGCTCTTTTATACAGTTACATGTGTCCTTCCTCGTGCCTATAAGGCCCATGTGCCTCTCGTCCTCATTGCTCTCCACTAAGCACTGCAGTAGTTTCTGTGAAGAGGGACTGACCCTCAGATGCACCTTATAGCCCATCAACTCCTGTATGCTATAGACTTCCTTCAGTGACCCGGAACAAGAAAGGCAAGAGTATTTCAGGTAGTCGGTGAAATGCTGTATGGAAAGTGTGTGTATGTTACCCTCACAATGTGTCCCTGGTTCCCAAGAGAGAAAAACCCCATTTTTAGGTTCCACTCTCCTAACATTGTTTCCTTGGTAGCTTCCTCCAGCTTCATTTTTTTCCTAATGTGGCAAATTGGGATCACCTTGTTAACTTGGTAAAATGAATGCTGTCATTCTCGCATTCTCTCTGTAAGAACATGCTCAGCTGCTGTAAGGACTCTTCAGATAAGAAGTACTTGCCAGAAGCCTTGGGAACTGGTGAACTGACAGATCACACCATTTTCATCCAGATCTCTCTTCAGCTAAGGGGAAGAAAAGCGCTGGGCTGTCTGTCTACTGAAGCTCAGTCTCTATTTGCTTATTTAAGCCCCATAAATATCCGGTGTGCTTGTATCATCTTTCACAGCAGTGGCTCTCAACCTTCTGATGCTGCGACCACTCAATACAGTTCTTCACCTTTGACCCAGCCAAAAAATTATCTTTGCTGCTACTTCATAACTCTCAATTTGCTACTGTTTTGAATCTTTATGTAAATATCTGCTGTGCGGGGTATCTGACATATGACCCCTATAAAACGGTCATTTGACTCTCAGAGGGTCATAGCCTATGGGTTGTTAGCACCACAGCAGTTGGTGTTGACCAAGCACCTTCTGACCTTCTGTACATCTCTTTGGAGCATTGAGAATCCAGAGGAACTAAGACATACCCCTTGTCCCCACAGTTTGCCGTCAGCCTAGGGGAATGAGACATAAAGCACAAGCAAGTAAAACACTAGCAGAGGGTTTAAGAACAGCCTCAGAGACCCCAGGAAAGAGATAGCACATGATATTGCATGGTTATCAAAGGCACTCTTGGTGTCATTGAATAGAAAAGGATGATTTTGGATCAGTCTAATAGTAGGAACTCATAAGTACCATCATAGTCTCCAACGTATTAAGAAACTGAAATATTCCATAAGCAAAGGCTTTTGGGTCACTGAGGAGCTACTCAAAAGAAAGTCCTGTGTCAAAAGTCTTTTAAGCTAGAGTCCACATTAAAAAAAAAAGCCAAGTGGTGGTGGCACACACCTTTAATCTAGCAATGAGGAGGCAGAAGTAGGTGAATCTCTGAGTTCAAAGAGAGCCTGGTCTACAAATAGAGTTCTAGGGCAGCCAGGGCTACACAAAGAAACCATTTCTTGGGGTGAAAAAATGGGCATAATGCCTTAGAATCCTAACTCTAGAAAAGTGGAGGCTGGCAGACCCTTAGGACTCAATGACCAGGAAGCCTAGCATAACTACAAACTTTCCAGGATAATGAAATACTCTGTCTTGGAAAACAAGACAGTAAACTCTCCTGAGGAACAGTAGCCAAGGCTGACCTCTGGCCTATATATGAAAGTGCGTATATATGTACCTACAAATACACACAAAGTGCCTTACAAAAAAAAAAAAAAGCCAATACCCAAGGAGCCTGTATAAATGATACAGATACATTATTCTGGATCATTGCTGCAATGAAAATCCAGACATTTTAAATTCTCTTAATACTATTGGTTTTCACAGAGCCAGGTGCGATAACCATATCATTCTCAAGTTCCATGGATTCAAGTCCCCTAAGTACACTTGAGGTAAATTTGGACTTGGAGTTGTGTAAGACTTAGGCAGGCAGGTCCAATAGGTCTTTGGTGTAAGGTGGCATGTGTTATGATAGTGGGCTCAGTGTGTCATGAAATCTAGACAATTTTGAGGAGGGAGTAAAAAGTGTCTGAGTTCCAGAAACCTCCCAACGTATCTGATGTGACATAATTCTAACAACACAGGAAAGCTAGGGTTGCTATTGCTCTAGGCAAATGAAGTACATGTAGAGAAAACCATTGCGCTTGAAATAGAGGGATGTGAGAACACATTAGATGGGTACAGGGTAGCAGAGGTATGAAGTTCCTAAGACTTCCAAGGTGAGAAAGATTTGTAAAAAACAGGTTATGGCAATAAAGGGGAGGGTGGAGTCAAGGGTGAGTCTGTGATTTCAAATGTAGACATAAGGTACATTTGGGGAAGTAGCTGCGTGCCCCAGTATAGATTGATCCTGGGAAGGAGTTTTTAAAACAACAGCCATGCATACTGGCTACTGAGAAAACCTAAAATGCAAGGAACAGTGGCATTCCCTGGGTCTTCAAGAAATGATTCCCTAACTCTATGTCCACGAAGTTATTGATGCCCAGGGTACAAATAGGTAATGAAAGAAAATGATCAAGTTGTAATTTTGATACATATTCCCTGACCTAACATCTGCTCAACTTAGCATTTTCAGTGTTAGACTGATGATACAAAGGGGAATCTGTGTTCATAGGACCTGCACTTTGATGTGTAGAGTTTGACCCTTTTCTGGACCATTAGTAATTGGGGCAGGATACCAATGCACTGCTGAGTATTGGCGATGAATTGCAGCTACTGTTTCATCTCTGGATTACCTAGGGAGCCAGCATGCTCTGCAGTGCACTTGTGTGGCAGCCTGCATGCTCTGCAGGGGACTGTGTGGGGAGCAAGCGATCAGCAGGCCAGTTGATGTCCAAGCATTTTCAGCGTAGAAAAGAGGTTCAAAATACTCATCATTGTACTTGAATGGCACAATGATGCTTTCGTTTTCATACTTATGTCATTATAGGCATGTTGTAGCTTGAGAGACTGGTAAATATGTAGAACTCAAAAGAAAGAGCCCTGCTTTGTTTTTGTGAGAACCTCAGTGAGGCTGTAAGTTTAGTTCATCGGTGGGTAGACTACTTTTAGCATGGGGGAGGGGTACTAGAATGTGACAGAATGTTGGTTCATAAATGTTGCCTTGCAAATCTGCTTGCATACTGTATCCTAGTATCATGGGCCAAGGACCAGAGAGAAGATTCGAGAATGGGTTAACATGGGACATTACAGTCTCCCAAGATAACTATCTCCTAAAAATTTAATGGCAGCATTTGATTCGCCTAAAAAGGTCATAGCCACACCTCTGGAAGTGTGCCTAGAGCTTTTACTGGTTACCAAATTCAAGATTTCCTAATCATCAGAGAACACAGTCTGTGGAGAAACTGTTCAAAGTCTTCTGTTTATGAATACTCTCCCTCCTAAGAAGAAAAACTATGGAACAAAAGATAATAAGACTCACAATTATTCATCAAACGTGAGTTTGCCATTGTTAACTTCCTTCAGGATGGTGATAATCCATTTGTTAGAGTAGACTTAGTGATTATTGGATTGCAGTCCATCTCTTTAGAGGCAGCCGTCCAACAAAAAAATGTGTGGTATCTTCTAAAACCCTGTATACACAATGACATTTCAGCATTTAAACATTTTATTACTCTGTTCTGCGATTAAATAAGGGATGAACCGGGGGAGTTTCCCACAATCATGTGGGAGTCAGTGAGAGCAAATTGTGTCGAGTAAGGCAGACCATTTCATCGTTTGATTATGTTGTTATTTGATTATTAAAATAGGACATTAGATAAACCATGATCATTGGATTCCAAGATGTGGGAAGCAATTCTTATGAACCATCTAAATATCAATTTTGTAGTCAAAATATATAAATTAATCATGACAGCATCGTTCATGATCCTGGTTTGGATCCACCTTAGGGAAGTGGATGATGTTACATGAACTCATTATTTGATTATTTAATTAAATAAAACAATGATTATATCATCCATGACACATGGAATCTGGTGCCACAGATCATCTAATTACATAATTAATGAATGTAAATTGAAAATCTGTGTTAATCCCCAAAATAATGTAAATATTTGTATAGTTATGTAAACAACAATCCTCCATTCCATGAAGAGACCTGTAAGGCTCCCTCTTGTGGAGATAATTTGCAATATCTTCACATTTTATGATTCATTGACTCAATTGATGATGATGACATCGTTCATGACTGGAGTCTGGCCATGCTTCCCTGCCAGTAAAATGCTACATCCCCTATTCATTTTGACAGTTAGCTATTACTGAATTATTTAATTCTTTAAATTATGTAAACGACAGACAGTGCCATCACCGATTACAGTGAAGGTGCAAATATCTGTCAGGGACAAGGTTAGGAAAGATGTAGACATGGGCAGAGCTTATTCTGAATGATCTCTGCATCTCCCAGAGTACGAGGGATGCTGGATGATTGAGTCCAGAAGGTTGCACGGTGCCAACAACACCAATTTTAAAAATTAAATAACTGAATAATCTCCTGATCAAGGAATCTCATCTAATGAACACTGTCGGGCTAATAACATGACACACCACCAACAATAAATCACTCTAAATAACCATATTAGAAAGCGGGGTACAGGACTTAATAGAGAACAGTCAATTGCGGAATCCAAAATGACTGAAAGAAACAGAAGACATGCTCAAAATCCTTAATCATCAGCCTAATGCAAATCTAAAC
Source organism: Phodopus roborovskii (assembly GCF_943737965.1). Taxonomy (NCBI): domain Eukaryota; kingdom Metazoa; phylum Chordata; class Mammalia; order Rodentia; family Cricetidae; genus Phodopus; species Phodopus roborovskii. The sequence goes on along the minus strand of NW_026126934.1, from coordinate 56,040 downwards.
AATGCCTAGAAACCATGGGATCAAGCTCCTCTAAAGGTAAGAGAATGAAAAGGAATTTATTTTATTTTCAATAAACAGAAAAGGATTATGGTAGAGGCGATTAATTCTATTGTTTCCATTCTAGAAATTAGAAAATTGAAGCTTAGAAAACGGGTTAAAAATACTAATCATTGTACTTGAATGGCACAATGATGCTTTTGTTTTCATGCTTATGTCACTATAGGCATGTTGTAGCTCGAGAGACTGGTAAATATGTAGAACTCAAAAGAAAGTGCCCTGCTTTTTTTTTTTGTGAGAAACTCGGTGAAGATGTAAGGTTAGTTCATTTGTGGGTATACTCCTTTAAGCATGCGGGAGGGGCACTAGAATGTGACAGAATGTTGGTTCATAAATGTTTCCTGGCAACCCTGCTTGAATTCTGTAATCTGGTAACATGGGCTAAGGACCAGAGAGCAGCTTCGAGAAAGTGTTATCATGGGACATTACAGTCTCCCAAGATAACTATCTCCTAAATCTTTTCATGACAGCATTTGATTCGCCTAAACAAGTCATAGCCACACCTCTAGAAGTGTGCCTACAGCTTTACTGGTTACCAAATTCAAGATTACCTAGTCATCAGAGAACGTAGTCTGTGGAGGAACAGTACAAAGTCTTCCGTTTATGAATACTCTCTCTCCTAAGATGTGAAACTATGGAATGAAAGATAATAAGACTCGCAATTATTCATCAAAAGGTGAGTTTGCCATTGTTGACTTCCTTCAGGAAGGTGATAATCCATTTGTAAGAGTAGACTTAGGGATTGTTGTATTTCAGTCCATGTCTTTTGAGGCAGCCGTCCTACATTAAATATGTGATATCTTCTAAAAATGCTTCATACACAATGACAGTTCAGCACTTAAACTCTGCGATTAAATAAGGGATGAACCTGGGAGTTTCCCACAATCATGTGGGAATCAACTGAGACTCAATTGTTTGGAGTATGGCAGACCATTTCATCCTCTGATTTTATTGTCATTTGATTATTAAAATAGAAAATTAGATAATCCAGGATCAGTGGATTGTGGTGACGCGATGTGGGAGGCAATTATTATAGACCAACTTTATGTCAATTATGTAGTTAAAATATTTAAATTAATCACGACAGCATCGTTCATGAGCCTGGTTTGGAGCCACCTTAGGGAAGTGGATGATGTTACATGAACTCATTATTTGATTATTTAATTATATAAAACAATGATTATATCGTCCATGACACGTAGAATCTGGTGCCACAGATCATCTAATTACATAATTAATGTATTTAAATTGACAATCTGTGTTAATCCCCAAGATAATGTAAATATTTGTATAGTAATGTAAACAACAATCCACAATTTCATGAAGAGACCTGTAAAGCTCCCTCTTGTGGAGTTAATGTGCAATATCATTCCATTTTAGGATTCATTTATTCAATTGATGATGATGACATCCTTCATGCCTGGATTCTGACCATGCTTCCCTGCCAGTAAAATGCTACATCACCTATTTATTGTGACAGTTATGTATTACTGACTTATTAAATTCATTAAGTTATGTAAACGACCGACAATGACATCACCCTTTACGGTTAGTGTGCAAATATCTGTCAGGGACAAGGTTAGGAAAGATGTAGACATGGGCAGAGCATTTTCTGAATGATCTATGCATCTCCTAGATTACGAGGGATGCTGGATGATTGAGACCAGAAGGTTGCACGATGCCAACCGAGAAGTACAAGGACTTCACCAAGGCCGGCACGGTGGTCTGGGTGTTGACTACCTGCTCTTCCTACACATCTTCACAACGGTTGTGATCTACCATGAGAAGAAGGACGGGCACTAGCAGGTCGGCACCATCACCGAGACCTGGCAAAAGGATGACGACTCAGAACACGGAAGAACATCTCTCTCTCAGCTATGCTGCTGATGCCCCTGCTGCAGCCATCTTTTCAGCTGTTATCCTGGTACGCCAGGATTGGGCCAATTATCTCAAGTCCTGCCGCACCACAACAGAGATTCAGGTGCTTGTGATGATGTCAGGCCAGCAGAATTCATCAGGCAAGACACTATGATTATCTGGCGATTAACTGATGGCATTTTAAAAATGCGTGATGACAGCATTCATTTTCATACCTGGCAAGTCTGCCCAGGAATTGATGATACGAAAAAAGGTCAACGACTTACTTATTTAAAGATGTAATTATTAAATTCTTTCATTATATAATCTGTGATCCCTGAAGTTTGGCGCCACCTTGTGTCACACTTAAGTGTGACAGACGATCTAACTATATGATTATTTCCTTATTCAAATCTGTCTTTTTCTACTAGGAGAAGAGTATAGTCTGGGATCCACCTTGTGGGTGTTAAATTGTATCTTGTGAATTCTTTCTTTGTTTCTTTCTTTCTTTCTTCCTTCTTTTATTCCTTCCTTCCTCCCTTCCTTCCTTCCTGTCTTTCTTTCTTAATTCCTTCCTTTATTTAAATCTATGTTGATATCATTTTGGGTGAATTATGAAAAACTATCTCTATATTCATTCATTTTTTGTTCAAATCTATGATTAAGAACTCAATGTCTCTTCAGTATTGAGCAGTCATTTAGGCTTCATGCATAAAACACCATCCACTTGTTTAATGTTTATTCATTTAATTATGAAAATCTGTCATTATGTATTCAGTGATCACTGGAGTTTTGAGCCTCCTTAGGGGAGACCGTTGTACCAGACAGTCACGTCATCTAATATTACACTTAGTTCTTTAACTGTTAAACTAGAAAATTAATTAATAATTCATCATTTAAATTACATATATAAAATACAGGTAATGTTATGGACCATAAGTCCCTTTTGGAGTCAGATTTTGGTAGTTGATGAAGTAATGTCATCTCATTACTTCACCATTTAGCTATGTAAATGGATGGTAACATCAGCGATATTTTTAGGACTTTGGTGCCATCTCATCAATGTTAATATGAAAGGGCCACTAATTAATTATCAATTTAATTTTTCAAATTCCTCATTATTCCAGGAAGAGATCAGTCTGACTACTCCATGTGAGATTTAATTATGCACCACCATGACATTATTCAATCATTTTTCATTATATATTCATTATTTAAATCGATGAAGGTGTTGTTCTTCTTGACTGGACTCGGGCCATTCCTCCATGGGAGTTAATCACGTGGCATTATTTAATTATCTCAGTACTACTTCCTTGGCAATCACTGGAGTTGGGTTCCATCTTATGAAAGTGAAGTATGGAGGACTATCCAATTATTAACTCATTTGATTGGGTAAGTAATGATGGTGTCATTTGTCATTTGGCTTCTGTGCGATTGACACAGCCGGAGATCGGTACCAGAAGCAGTGCCCAGAGAATGGGGGACACTGCCTTATACGGGGATTACTGATTACATAATAGTAGATTTTTAATAATCGAATGATTACACGATTTTAAAAAAACTGTACTGTTTTGCATCATCGGTTTCTGAGAAGTCTCAAGAGAACTGACCCACGAAGGACACAGTGACCACCGATTTTAAAAAGTAAATAACTGAATAATCTCCTGATCAAGGAATCTCATCTAATGAACACTGTCGGGCTGATAACATGACACACCACCAACAATAAATCACTCTAAATATCCATATTAGAAAGCGGGGTACAGGACTTAATAGAGAACAGTCAATTGCGGAATCCAAAATGACTGAAAGAAACAGAAGACACTGCTCAAAATCCTTAATCATCAGCCTAATGCAAATCTAAACAATGCCTAGAAACCATGGGATCAAGCTCCTCTAAAGGTAAGAGAATGAAAAGGAATTTATTTTATTTTCAATAAAGAGAAAAGGATTATGGTAGAGGCGATTAATTCTATTGTTTCCATTCTAGAAAATAGAAAATTGAAGCTTAGAAAACAGGTTAAAAATACTAATCATTCTACTTGAATGGCACAATGATGCTTTTGTTTTCGTGCTTATGTCACTATAGGCATGTTGTAGCTTGAGAGACTGGTAAATATGTAGAACTCAAAAGAAAGTTCCCTGCTTTTTTTTTTTTTTTTTTTTTTTTTTTTTTTGTGAGAAACTCGGTGAAGATGTAAGGTTAGTTCATTGGTGGGTATACTCCTTTAAGCATGCGGGAGGGGCACTAGAATGTGACAGAATGTTGGTTCATAAATGTTTCCTGGCAACCCTGCTTGAATTCTGTTATCTGGTAACATGGGCTAAGGACCAGAGAGCAGCTTCGAGAAAGTATTATCATGGGACATTACAGTCTCCCAAGATAACTATCTCCTAAATCTTTTCATGACAGCATTTGATTCGCCTAAACAAGTCATAGCCACACCTCTAGAAGTGTGCCTACAGCTTTACTGGTTACCAAATTCAAGATTACCTAGTCATCAGAGAACGTAGTCTGTGGAGGAACAGTACAAAGTCTTCCGTTTTTGAATACTCTCTCTCCTAAGACGTGAAACTATGGAATGAAAGATAATAAGACTCGCAATTATTCATCAAAAGGTGAGTTTGCCATTGTTGACTTCCTTCAGGAAGGTGATAATCCATTTGTTAGAGTAGACTTAGGGATTGTTGTATTTCAGTCCATCTCTTTTGAGGCAGCCGTCCTACATTAAATATGTGATATATTCTAAAAATGCTTCATACACAATGACAGTTCAGCACTTAAACTCTGCGATTAAATAAGGGATGAACCTGGGAGTTTCCCCACAATCATGTGGGAGTCAACTGAGACTCAATTGTTTGGAGTATGGCAGACCATTTCATCCTCTGATTTTATTGTCATTTGATTATTAAAATAGAAAATTAGATAATCCAGGATCAGTGGATTGTGGTGACGCGATGTGGGAGGCAATTATTATAGACCAACTTTATGTCAATTATGTAGTTAAAATATTTAAATTAATCACGACAGCATCGTTCATGAGCCTGGTTTGGAGCCACCTTAGGGAAGTGGATGATGTTACATGAACTCATTATTTGATTATTTAATTATATAAAACAATGATTATATCGTCCATGACACGTAGAATCCGGTGCCACAGATCATCTAATTACATAATTAATGTATTTAAATTGACAATCTGTGTTAATCCCCAAGATAATGTAAATATTTGTATAGTAATGTAAACAACAATCCACAATTTCATGAAGAGACCTGTAAAGCTCCCTCTTGTGGAGTTAATGTGCAATATCATTCCATTTTAGGATTCATTTATTCAATTGATGATGATGACATCCTTCATGCCTGGATTCTGACCATGCTTCCCTGCCAGTAAAATGCTACATCACCTATTTATTGTGACAGTTATGTATTACTGACTTATTAAATTCATTAAGTTATGTAAACGACCGACAATGACATCACCCTTTACGGTTAGTGTGCAAATATCTGTCAGGGACAAGGTTAGGAAAGATGTAGACATGGGCAGAGCATTTTCTGAATGATCTATGCATCTCCTAGAGTACGAGGGATGCTGGATGATTGAGACCAGAAGGTTGCACGATGCCAACCGAGAAGTACAAGGACTTCACCAAGGCCGGCACGGTGGTCTGGGTGTTGACTACCTGCTCTTCCTACACATCTTCACAACGGTTGTGATCTACCATGAGAAGAAGGAGGGGCACTAGCAGGTCGGCACCATCACCGAGACCTGGCAAAAGGATGACGACTCAGAACACGGAAGAACATCTCTCTCTCAGCTATGCTGCTGATGCCCCTGCTGCAGCCATCTTTTCAGCTGTTATCCTGGTACGCCAGGATTGGGCCAATTATCTCAAGTCCTGCCGCACCACAACAGAGATTCAGGTGCTTGTGATGATGTCAGGCCAGCAGAATTCATCAGGCAAGACACTATGATTATCTGGCGATTAACTGATGGCATTTTAAAAATGCGTGATGACAGCATTCATTTTCATACCTGGCAAGTCTGCCCAGGAATTGATGATACGAAAAAAGGTCAACGACTTACTTATTTAAAGATGTAATTATTAAATTCTTTCATTATATAATCTGTGATCCCTGAAGTTTGGCGCCACCTTGTGTCACACTTAAGTGTGACAGACGATCTAACTATATGATTATTTCCTTATTCAAATCTGTCTTTTTCTACTCGGAGAAGAGTGGAGTCTGGGATCCACCTTGTGGGTGTTAAATTGTATCTTGTGAATTCTTTCTTTGTTTCTTTCTTTCTTTCTTCCTTCTTTTTTTCCTTCCTTCCTTCCTTCCTTCCTTCTTTCCTGTCTTTCTTTCTTAATTCCTTCCTTTATTTAAATCTATGTTGATATCATTTTGGGTGAATTATGAAAAACTATCTCTATATTCATTCATTTTTTGTTCAAATCTATGATTAAGAACTCAATGTCTCTTCAGTATTGAGCAGTCATTTAGGCTTCATGCATAAAACACCATCCACTTGTTTAATGTTTATTCATTTAATTATGAAAATCTGTCATTATGTATTCAGTGATCACTGGAGTTTTGAGCCTCCTTAGGGGAGACCGTTGTACCAGACAGTCACGTCATCTAATATTACACTTAGTTCTTTAACTGTTAAACTAGAAAATTAATTAATAATTCATCATTTAAATTACATATATAAAATACAGGTAATGTTATGGACCATAAGTCCCTTTTGGAGTCAGATTTTGGTAGTTGATGAAGTAATGTCATCTCATTACTTCACCATTTAGCTATGTAAATGGATGGTAACATCAGCGATATTTTTAGGACTTTGGTGCCATCTCATCAATGTTAATATGAAAGGCCCACTAATTAATTATCAATTTAATTTTTCAAATTCCTCATTATTCCAGGAAGAGATCAGTCTGACTACTCCATGTGAGATTTAATTATGCACCACCATGACATTATTCAATCATTTTTCATTATATATTCATTATTTAAATCGATGAAGGTGTTGTTCTTCTTGACTGGACTCGGGCCATTCCTCCATGGGAGTTAATCACGTGGCATTATTTAATTATCTCAGTACTACTTCCTTGGCAATCACTGGAGTTGGGTTCCATCTTATGAAAGTGAAGTATGGAGGACTATCCAATTATTAACTCATTTGATTGGGTAAGTAATGATGGTGTCATTTGTCATTTGGCTTCTGTGCGATTGACACAGCCGGAGATCGGTACCAGAAGCAGTGCCCAGAGAATGGGGGACACTGCCTTATACGGGGATTACTGATTACATAATAGTAGATTTTTAATAATCGAATGATTACACGATTTTAAAAAAACTGTACTGTTTTGCATCATCGGTTTCTGAGAAGTCTCAAGAGAACTGACCCACGAAGGACACAGTGACCACCGATTTTAAAAAGTAAATAACTGAATAATCTCCTGATCAAGGAATCTCATCTAATGAACACTGTCGGGCTGATAACATGACACACCACCAACAATAAATCACTCTAAATATCCATATTAGAAAGCGGGGTACAGGACTTAATAGAGAACAGTCAATTGCGGAATCCAAAATGACTGAAAGAAACAGAAGACACTGCTCAAAATCCTTAATCATCAGCCTCATGCAAATCTAAACAATGCCTAGAAACCATGGGATCAAGCTCCTCTAAAGGTAAGAGAATGAAAAGGAATTTATTTTATTTTCAATAAAGAGAAAAGGATTATGGTAGAGGCGATTAATTCTATTGTTTCCATTCTAGAAATTAGAAAATTGAAGCTTAGAAAACAGGTTAAAAATACTAATCATTCTACTTGAATGGCACAATGATGCTTTTGTTTTCGTGCTTATGTCACTATAGGCATGTTGTAGCTTCAGAGACTGGTAAATATGTAGAACTCAAAAGAAAGTTCCCTGCTTTTTTTTTTTTTTTTTTTTTTTTTTTTTTTTTGTGAGAAACTCGGTGAAGATGTAAGGTTAGTTCATTGGTGGGTATACTCCTTTAAGCATGCGGGAGGGGCACTAGAATGTGACAGAATGTTGGTTCATAAATGTTTCTTGGCAACCCTGCTTGAATTCTGTAATCTGGTAACATGGGCTAAGGACCAGAGAGCAGCTTCGAGAAAGTATTATCATGGGACATTACAGTCTCCCAAGATAACTATCTCCTAAATCTTTTCATGACAGCATTTGATTCGCCTAAACAAGTCATAGCCACACCTCTAGAAGTGTGCCTACAGCTTTACTGGTTACCAAATTCAAGATTACCTAGTCATCAGAGAACGTAGTCTGTGGAGGAACAGTACAAAGTCTTCCTTTTTTGAATACTCTCTCTCCTAAGACGTGAAACTATGGAATGAAAGATAATAAGACTCGCAATTATTCATCAAAAGGTGAGTTTGCCATTGTTGACTTCCTTCAGGAAGGTGATAATCCATTTGTTAGAGTAGACTTAGGGATTGTTGTATTTCAGTCCATCTCTTTTGAGGCAGCCGTCCTACATTAAATATGTGATATATTCTAAAAATGCTTCATACACAATGACAGTTCAGCACTTTAACTCTGCGATTAAATAAGGGATGAACCTGGGAGTTTCCCACAATCATGTGGGAGTCAACTGAGACTCAATTGTTTGGAGTATGGCAGACCATTTCATCCTCTGATTTTATTGTCATTTGATTATTAAAATAGAAAATTAGATAATCCAGGATCAGTGGATTGTGGTGACGCGATGTGGGAGGCAATTATTATAGACCAACTTTATGTCAATTATGTAGTTAAAATATTTAAATTAATCACGACAGCATCGTTCATGAGCCTGGTTTGGAGCCACCTTAGGGAAGTGGATGATGTTACATGAACTCATTATTTGATTATTTAATTATATAAAACAATGATTATATCGTCCATGACACGTAGAATCCGGTGCCACAGATCATCTAATTACATAATTAATGTATTTAAATTGACAATCTGTGTTAATCCCCAAGATAATGTAAATATTTGTATAGTAATGTAAACAACAATCCACAATTTCATGAAGAGACCTGTAAAGCTCCCTCTTGTGGAGTTAATGTGCAATATCATTCCATTTTAGGATTCATTTATTCAATTGATGATGATGACATCCTTCATGCCTGGATTCTGACCATGCTTCCCTGCCAGTAAAATGCTACATCACCTATTTATTGTGACAGTTATGTATTACTGACTTATTAAATTCATTAAGTTATGTAAACGACCGACAATGACATCACCCTTTACGGTTAGTGTGGAAATATCTGTCAGGGACAAGGTTAGGAAAGATGTAGACATGGGCAGAGCATTTTCTGAATGATCTATGCATCTCCTAGAGTACGAGGGATGCTGGATGATTGAGACCAGAAGGTTGCACGATGCCAACCGAGAAGTACAAGGACTTCACCAAGGCCGGCACGGTGGTCTGGGTGTTGACTACCTGCTCTTCCTACACATCTTCACAACGGTTGTGATCTACCATGAGAAGAAGGAGGGGCACTAGCAGGTCGGCACCATCACCGAGACCTGGCAAAAGGATGACGACTCAGAACACGGAAGAACATCTCTCTCTCAGCTATGCTGCTGATGCCCCTGCTGCAGCCATCTTTTCAGCTGTTATCCTGGTACGCCAGGATTGGGCCAATTATCTCAAGTCCTGCCGCACCACAACAGAGATTCAGGTGCTTGTGATGATGTCAGGCCAGCAGAATTCATCAGGCAAGACACTATGATTATCTGGCGATTAACTGATGGCATTTTAAAAATGCGTGATGACAGCATTCATTTTCATACCTGGCAAGTCTGCCCAGGAATTGATGATACGAAAAAAGGTCAACGACTTACTTATTTAAAGATGTAATTATTAAATTCTTTCATTATATAATCTGTGATCCCTGAAGTTTGGCGCCACCTTGTGTCACACTTAAGTGTGACAGACGATCTAACTATATGATTATTTCCTTATTCAAATCTGTCTTTTTCTACTCGGAGAAGAGTGGAGTCTGGGATCCACCTTGTGGGTGTTAAATTGTATCTTGTGAATTCTTTCTTTGTTTCTTTCTTTCTTTCTTCCTTCTTTTTTTCCTTCCTTCCTTCCTTCCTTCCTTCTTTCCTGTCTTTCTTTCTTAATTCCTTCCTTTATTTAAATCTATGTTGATATCATTTTGGGTGAATTATGAAAAACTATCTCTATATTCATTCATTTTTTGTTCAAATCTATGATTAAGAACTCAATGTCTCTTCAGTATTGAGCAGTCATTTAGGCTTCATGCATAAAACACCATCCACTTGTTTAATGTTTATTCATTTAATTATGAAAATCTGTCATTATGTATTCAGTGATCACTGGAGTTTTGAGCCTCCTTAGGGGAGACCGTTGTACCAGACAGTCACGTCATCTAATATTACACTTAGTTCTTTAACTGTTAAACTAGAAAATTAATTAATAATTCATCATTTAAATTACATATTTAAAATACAAGTAATGTTATGGACCATAAGTCCCTTTTGGAGTCAGATTTTGGTAGTTGATGAAGTAATGTCATCTCATTACTTCACCATTTAGCTTTGTAAATGGATGGTAACATCAGCGATATTTTTAGGACTTTGGTGCCATCTCATCAATGTTAATATGAAAGGCCCACTAATTAATTATCAATTTAATTTTTCAAATTGCTCATTATTCCAGGAAGAGATCAGTCTGACTACTCCATGTGAGATTTAATTATGCACCACCATGACATTATTCAATCATTTTTCATTATATATTCATTATTTAAATCGATGAAGGTGTTGTTCTACTTGACTGGACTCGGGCCATTCCTCCATGGGAGTTAATCACGTGGCATTATTTAATTATCTCAGTACTACTTCCTTGGCAATCACTGGAGTTGGGTTCCATCTTATGAAAGTGAAGTATGGAGGACTATCCAATTATTAACTCATTTGATTGGGTAAATAATGATGGTGTCATTTGTCATTTGGCTTCTTTGCGATTGACACAGCCGGAGGTCGGTACCAGAAGCAGTGCCCAGAGAATGGGGGACACTGCCTTATACGGGGATTACTGATTACATAATAGTAGATTTTTAATAATCGAATGATTACACGATTTTAAAAAAACTGTACTGTTTTGCATCATCGGTTTCTGAGAAGTCTCAAGAGAACTGACCCACGAAGGACACAGTGACCACCGATTTTAAAAAGTAAATAACTGAATAATCTCCTGATCAAGGAATCTCATCTAATGAACACTGTCGGGCTGATAACATGACACACCACCAACAATAAATCACTCTAAATATCCATATTAGAAAGCGGGGTACAGGACTTAATAGAGAACAGTCAATTGCGGAATCCAAAATGACTGAAAGAAACAGAAGACACTGCTCAAAATCCTTAATCATCAGCCTAATGCAAATCTAAACAATGCCTAGAAACCATGGGATCAAGCTCCTCTAAAGGTAAGAGAATGAAAAGGAATTTATTTTATTTTCAATAAAGAGAAAAGGATTATGGTAGAGGCGATTAATTCTATTGTTTCCATTCTAGAAATTAGAAAATTGAAGCTTAGAAAACAGGTTAAAAATACTAATCATTGTACTTGAATGGCACAATGATGCTTTTGTTTTCGTGCTTATGTCACTATAGGCATGTTGTAGCTTGAGAGACTGGTAAATATGTAGAACTCAAAAGAAAGTTCCCTGCTTTTTTTTTTTTTTTTTTTTTTTTTTTTTGTGAGAAACTCGGTGAAGATGTAAGGTTAGTTCATTGGTGGGTATACTCCTTTAAGCATGCGGGAGGGGCACTAGAATGTGACAGAATGTTGGTTCATAAATGTTTCCTGGCAACCCTGCTTGAATTCTGTAATCTGGAAACATGGGCTAAGGACCAGAGAGCAGCTTCGAGAAAGTATTATCATGGGACATTACAGTCTCCCAAGATAACTATCTCCTAAATCTTTTCATGACAGCATTTGATTCGCCTAAACAAGTCATAGCCACACCTCTAGAAGTGTGCCTACAGCTTTACTGGTTACCAAATTCAAGATTACCTAGTCATCAGAGAACGTAGTCTGTGGAGGAACAGTACAAAGTCTTCCGTTTTTGAATACTCTCTCTCCTAAGACGTGAAACTATGGAATGAAAGATAATAAGACTCGCAATTATTCATCAAAAGGTGAGTTTGCCATTGTTGACTTCCTTCAGGAAGGTGATAATCCATTTGTTAGAGTAGACTTAGGGATTGTTGTATTTCAGTCCATCTCTTTTGAGGCAGCCGTCCTACATTAAATATGTGATATATTCTAAAAATGCTTCATACACAATGACAGTTCAGCACTTAAACTCTGCGATTAAATAAGGGATGAACCTGGGAGTTTCCCACAATCATGTGGGAGTCAACTGAGACTCAATTGTTTGGAGTATGGCAGACCATTTCATCCTCTGATTTTATTGTCATTTGATTATTAAAATAGAAAATTAGATAATCCAGGATCAGTGGATTGTGGTGACGCGATGTGGGAGGCAATTATTATAGACCAACTTTATGTCAATTATGTAGTTAAAATATTTAAATTAATCACGACAGCATCGTTCATGAGCCTGGTTTGGAGCCACCTTAGGGAAGTGGATGATGTTACATGAACTCATTATTTGATTATTTAATTATATAAAACAATGATTATATCGTCCATGACACGTAGAATCCGGTGCCACAGATCATCTAATTACATAATTAATGTATTTAAATTGACAATCTGTGTTAATCCCCAAGATAATGTAAATATTTGTATAGTAATGTAAACAACAATCCACAATTTCATGAAGAGACCTGTAAAGCTCCCTCTTGTGGAGTTAATGTGCAATATCATTCCATTTTAGGATTCATTTATTCAATTGATGATGATGACATCCTTCATGCCTGGATTCTGACCATGCTTCCCTGCCAGTAAAATGCTACATCACCTATTTATTGTGACAGTTATGTATTACTGACTTATTAAATTCATTAAGTTATGTAAACGACCGACAATGACATCACCCTTTACGGTTAGTGTGCAAATATCTGTCAGGGACAAGGTTAGGAAAGATGTAGACATGGGCAGAGCATTTTCTGAATGATCTATGCATCTCCTAGAGTACGAGGGATGCTGGATGATTGAGACCAGAAGGTTGCACGATGCCAACCGAGAAGTACAAGGACTTCACCAAGGCCGGCACGGTGGTCTGGGTGTTGACTACCTGCTCTTCCTACACATCTTCACAACGGTTGTGATCTACCATGAGAAGAAGGAGGGGCACTAGCAGGTCGGCACCATCACCGAGACCTGGCAAAAGGATGACGACTCAGAACACGGAAGAACATCTCTCTCTCAGCTATGCTGCTGATGCCCCTGCTGCAGCCATCTTTTCAGCTGTTATCCTGGTACGCCAGGATTGGGCCAATTATCTCAAGTCCTGCCGCACCACAACAGAGATTCAGGTGCTTGTGATGATGTCAGGCCAGCAGAATTCATCAGGCAAGACACTATGATTATCTGGCGATTAACTGATGGCATTTTAAAAATGCGTGATGACAGCATTCATTTTCATACCTGGCAAGTCTGCCCAGGAATTGATGATACGAAAAAAGGTCAACGACTTACTTATTTAAAGATGTAATTATTAAATTCTTTCATTATATAATCTGTGATCCCTGAAGTTTGGCGCCACCTTGTGTCACACTTAAGTGTGACAGACGATCTAACTATATGATTATTTCCTTATTCAAATCTGTCTTTTTCTACTCGGAGAAGAGTGGAGTCTGGGATCCACCTTGTGGGTGTTAAATTGTATCTTGTGAATTCTTTCTTTGTTTCTTTCTTTCTTTCTTCCTTCTTTTTTTCCTTCCTTCCTTCCTTCCTTCCTTCTTTCCTGTCTTTCTTTCTTAATTCCTTCCTTTATTTAAATCTATGTTGATATCATTTTGGGTGAATTATGAAAAACTATCTCTATATTCATTCATTTTTTGTTCAAATCTATGATTAAGAACTCAATGTCTCTTCAGTATTGAGCAGTCATTTAGGCTTCATGCATAAAACACCATCCACTTGTTTAATGTTTATTCATTTAATTATGAAAATCTGTCATTATGTATTCAGTGATCACTGGAGTTTTGAGCCTCCTTAGGGGAGACCGTTGTACCAGACAGTCACGTCATCTAATATTACACTTAGTTCTTTAACTGTTAAACTAGAAAATTAATTAATAATTCATCATTTAAATTACATATATAAAATACAGGTAATGTTATGGACCATAAGTCCCTTTTGGAGTCAGATTTTGGTAGTTGATGAAGTAATGTCATCTCATTACTTCACCATTTAGCTATGTAAATGGATGGTAACATCAGCGATATTTTTAGGACTTTGGTGCCATCTCATCAATGTTAATATGAAAGGCCCACTAATTAATTATCAATTTAATTTTTCAAATTCCTCATTATTCCAGGAAGAGATCAGTCTGACTACTCCATGTGAGATTTAATTATGCACCACCATGACATTATTCAATCATTTTTCATTATATATTCATTATTTAAATCGATGAAGGTGTTGTTCTTCTTGACTGGACTCGGGCCATTCCTCCATGGGAGTTAATCACGTGGCATTATTTAATTATCTCAGTACTACTTCCTTGGCAATCACTGGAGTTGGGTTCCATCTTATGAAAGTGAAGTATGGAGGACTATCCAATTATTAACTCATTTGATTGGGTAAGTAATGATGGTGTCATTTGTCATTTGGCTTCTGTGCGATTGACACAGCCGGAGATCGGTACCAGAAGCAGTGCCCAGAGAATGGGGGACACTGCCTTATACGGGGATTACTGATTACATAATAGTAGATTTTTAATAATCGAATGATTACACGATTTTAAAAAAACTGTACTGTTTTGCATCATCGGTTTCTGAGAAGTCTCAAGAGAACTGACCCACGAAGGACACAGTGACCACCGATTTTAAAAAGTAAATAACTGAATAATCTCCTGATCAAGGAATCTCATCTAATGAACACTGTCGGGCTGATAACATGACACACCACCAACAATAAATCACTCTAAATATCCATATTAGAAAGCGGGGTACAGGACTTAATAGAGAACAGTCAATTGCGGAATCCAAAATGACTGAAAGAAACAGAAGACACTGCTCAAAATCCTTAATCATCAGCCTCATGCAAATCTAAACAATGCCTAGAAACCATGGGATCAAGCTCCTCTAAAGGTAAGAGAATGAAAAGGAATTTATTTTATTTTCAATAAAGAGAAAAGGATTATGGTAGAGGCGATTAATTCTATTGTTTCCATTCTAGAAATTAGAAAATTGAAGCTTAGAAAACAGGTTAAAAATACTAATCATTCTACTTGAATGGCACAATGATGCTTTTGTTTTCGTGCTTATGTCACTATAGGCATGTTGTAGCTTGAGAGACTGGTAAATATGTAGAACTCAAAAGAAAGTTCCCTGCTTTTTTTTTTTTTTTTTTTTTTTTTGTGAGAAACTCGGTGAAGATGTAAGGTTAGTTCATTGGTGGGTATACTCCTTTAAGCATGCGGGAGGGGCACTAGAATGTGACAGAATGTTGGTTCATAAATGTTTCCTGGCAACCCTGCTTGAATTCTGTAATCTGGAAACATGGGCTAAGGACCAGAGAGCAGCTTCGAGAAAGTATTATCATGGGACATTACAGTCTCCCAAGATAACTATCTCCTAAATCTTTTCATGACAGCATTTGATTCGCCTAAACAAGTCATAGCCACACCTCTAGAAGTGTGCCTACAGCTTTACTGGTTACCAAATTCAAGATTACCTAGTCATCAGAGAACGTAGTCTGTGGAGGAACAGTACAAAGTCTTCCGTTTTTGAATACTCTCTCTCCTAAGACGTGAAACTATGGAATGAAAGATAATAAGACTCGCAATTATTCATCAAAAGGTGAGTTTGCCATTGTTGACTTCCTTCAGGAAGGTGATAATCCATTTGTTAGAGTAGACTTAGGGATTGTTGTATTTCAGTCCATCTCTTTTGAGGCAGCCGTCCTACATTAAATATGTGATATATTCTAAAAATGCTTCATACACAATGACAGTTCAGCACTTAAACTCTGCGATTAAATAAGGGATGAACCTGGGAGTTTCCCACAATCATGTGGGAGTCAACTGAGACTCAATTGTTTGGAGTATGGCAGACCATTTCATCCTCTGATTTTATTGTCATTTGATTATTAAAATAGAAAATTAGATAATCCAGGATCAGTGGATTGTGGTGACGCGATGTGGGAGGCAATTATTATAGACCAACTTTATGTCAATTATGTAGTTAAAATATTTAAATTAATCACGACAGCATCGTTCATGAGCCTGGTTTGGAGCCACCTTAGGAAGTGGATGATGTTACATGAACTCATTATTTGATTATTTAATTATATAAAACAATGATTATATCGTCCATGACACGTAGAATCCGGTGCCACAGATCATCTAATTACATAATTAATGTATTTAAATTGACAATCTGTGTTAATCCCCAAGATAATGTAAATATTTGTATAGTAATGTAAACAACAATCCACAATTTCATGAAGAGACCTGTAAAGCTCCCTCTTGTGGAGTTAATGTGCAATATCATCACAGTTTAGGATTCATTTATTCAATTGATGATGATGACATCCTTCATGCCTGGATTCTGACCATGCTTCCCTGCCAGTAAAATGCTACATCACCTATTTATTGTGACAGTTATGTATTACTGACTTATTAAATTCATTAAGTTATGTAAACGACCGACAATGACATCACCCTTTACGGTTAGTGTGCAAATATCTGTCAGGGACAAGGTTAGGAAAGATGTAGACATGGGCAGAGCATTTTCTGAATGATCTATGCATCTCCCTAGAGTACGAGGGATGCTGGATGATTGAGACCAGAAGGTTGCACGATGCCAACCGAGAAGTACAAGGACTTCACCAAGGCCGGCACGGTGGTCTGGGTGTTGACTACCTGCTCTTCCTACACATCTTCACAACGGTTGTGATCTACCATGAGAAGAAGGAGGGGCACTAGCAGGTCGGCACCATCACCGAGACCTGGCAAAAGGATGACGACTCAGAACACGGAAGAACATCTCTCTCTCAGCTATGCTGCTGATGCCCCTACTGCAGCCATCTTTTCAGCTGTTATCCTGGTACGCCAGGATTGGGCCAATTATCTCAAGTCCTGCCGCACCACAACAGAGATTCAGGTGCTTGTGATGATGTCAGGCCAGCAGAATTCATCAGGCAAGACACTATGATTATCTGGCGATTAACTGATGGCATTTTAAAAATGCGTGATGACAGCATTCATTTTCATACCTGGCAAGTCTGCCCAGGAATTGATGATACGAAAAAAGGTCAACGACTTACTTATTTAAAGATGTAATTATTAAATTCTTTCATTATATAATCTGTGATCCCTGAAGTTTGGCGCCACCTTGTGTCACACTTAAGTGTGACAGACGATCTAACTATATGATTATTTCCTTATTCAAATCTGTCTTTTTCTACTCGGAGAAGAGTGGAGTCTGGGATCCACCTTGTGGGTGTTAAATTGTATCTTGTGAATTCTTTCTTTGTTTCTTTCTTTCTTTCTTCCTTCTTTTTTTTCCTTCCTTCCTTCCTTCCTTCTTTCCTGTCTTTCTTTCTTAATTCCTTCCTTTATTTAAATCTATGTTGATATCATTTTGGGTGAATTATGAAAAACTATCTCTATATTCATTCATTTTTTGTTCAAATCTATGATTAAGAACTCAATGTCTCTTCAGTATTGAGCAGTCATTTAGGCTTCATGCATAAAACACCATCCACTTGTTTAATGTTTATTCATTTAATTATGAAAATCTGTCATTATGTATTCAGTGATCACTGGAGTTTTGAGCCTCCTTAGGGGAGACCGTTGTACCAGACAGTCACGTCATCTAATATTACACTTAGTTCTTTAACTGTTAAACTAGAAAATTAATTAATAATTCATCATTTAAATTACATATTTAAAATACAAGTAATGTTATGGACCATAAGTCCCTTTTGGAGTCAGATTTTGGTAGTTGATGAAGTAATGTCATCTCATTACTTCACCATTTAGCTATGTAAATGGATGGTAACATCAGCGATATTTTTAGGACTTTGGTGCCATCTCATCAATGTTAATATGAAAGGCCCACTAATTAATTATCAATTTAATTTTTCAAATTGCTCATTATTCCAGGAAGAGATCAGAATGACTACTCCATGTGAGATTTAATTATGCACCACCATGACATTATTCAATCATTTTTCATTATATATTCATTATTTAAATCGATGAAGGTGTTGTTCTTCTTGACTGGACTCGGGCCATTCCTCCATGGGAGTTAATCACGTGGCATTATTTAATTATCTCAGTACTACTTCCTTGGCAATCACTGGAGTTGGGTTCCATCTTATGAAAGTGAAGTATGGAGGACTATCAAATTATTAACTCATTTGATTGGGTAAGTAATGATGGTGTCATTTGTCATTTGGCTTCTGTGCGATTGACACAGCCGGAGATCGGTACCAGAAGCAGTGCCCAGAGAATGGGGGACACTGCCTTATACGGGGATTACTGATTACATAATAGTAGATTTTTAATAATCGAATGATTACACGATTTTAAAAAAACTGTACTGTTTTGCATCATCGGTTTCTGAGAAGTCTCAAGAGAACTGACCCACGAAGGACACAGTGACCACCGATTTTAAAAAGTAAATAACTGAATAATCTCCTGATCAAGGAATCTCATCTAATGAACACTGTCGGGCTGATAACATGACACACCACCAACAATAAATCACTCTAAATATCCATATTAGAAAGCGGGGTACAGGACTTAATAGAGAACAGTCAATTGCGGAATCCAAAATGACTGAAAGAAACAGAAGACACTGCTCAAAATCCTTAATCATCAGCCTAATGCAAATCTAAACAATGCCTAGAAACCATGGGATCAAGCTCCTCTAAAGGTAAGAGAATGAAAAGGAATTTATTTTATTTTCAATAAAGAGAAAAGGATTATGGTAGAGGCGATTAATTCTATTGTTTCCATTCTAGAAATTAGAAAATTGAAGCTTAGAAAACAGGTTAAAAATACTAATCATTGTACTTGAATGGCACAATGATGCTTTTGTTTTCGTGCTTATGTCACTATAGGCATGTTGTAGCTTGAGAGACTGGTAAATATGTAGAACTCAAAAGAAAGTGCCCTGCTTATTTTTTTTTTTTTTTTTGTGAGAAACTAAGTGAAGATGTAAGGTTAGTTCATTGGTGGGTATACTCCTTTAAGCATGCGGGAGGGGCACTAGAATGTGACAGAATGTTGGTTCATAAATGTTTCCTGGCAACCCTGCTTGAATTCTGTAATCTGGTAACATGGGCTAGGGACCAGAGAGCAGCTTCGAGAAAGTGTTATCATGGGATATTACAGTCTCCCAAGATAACTATCTCCTAAATCTTTTCATGACAGCATCTGATTCGCCTAAACAAGTCATAGCCACACCTCTAGAAGTGTGCCTACAGCTTTACTGGTTACCAAATTCAAGATTACCTAGTCATCAGAGAACGTAGTCTGTGGAGGAACAGTACAAAGTCTTCCGTTTATGAATACTCTCTCTCTCCTAAGACGTGAAACTATGGAATGAAAGATAATAAGACTCGCAATTATTCATCAAAAGGTGAGTTTGCCATTGTTGACTTCCTTCAGGAAGGTGATAATCCATTTGTTAGAGTAGACTTAGGGATTGTTGTATTTCAGTCCATCTCTTTTGAGGCAGCCGTCCTACATTAAATATGTGATATCTTCTAAAAATGCTTCATACACAATGACAGTTCAGCACTTAAACTCTGCGATTAAATAAGGGATGAACCTGGGAGTTTCCCACAATCATGTGGGAGTCAACTGAGACTCAATTGTTTGGAGTATGGCAGACCATTTCATCCTCTGATTTTATTGTCATTTGATTATTAAAATAGAAAATTAGATAATCCAGGATCAGTGGATTGTGGTGAAGCGATGTGGAGGCAATTATTATAGACCAACTTTATGTCAATTATGTAGTTAAAATATTTAAATTAATCACGACAGCATCGTTCATGAGCCTGGTTTGGAGCCACCATAGGGAAGTGGATGATGTTACATGAACTCATTATTTGATTAATTATATAAAACAATGATTATATCGTCCATGACACGTAGAATCCGGTGCCACAGATCATCTAATTACATAATTAATGTATTTAAATTGACAATCTGTGTTAATCCCCAAGATAATGTAAATATTTGTATAGTAATGTAAACAACAATCCACAATTTCATGAAGAGACCTGTAAAGCTCCCTCTTGTGGAGTTAATGTGCAATATCATCACAGTTTAGGATTCATTTATTCAATTGATGATGATGACATCCTTCATGCCTGGATTCTGACCATGCTTCCCTGCCAGTAAAATGCTACATCACCTATTTATTGTGACAGTTATGTATTACTGACTTATTAAATTCATTAAGTTATGTAAACGACCGACAATGACATCACCCTTTACGGTTAGTGTGCAAATATCTGTCAGGGACAAGGTTAGGAAAGATGTAGACATGGGCAGAGCATTTTCTGAATGATCTATGCATCTCCCTAGAGTACGAGGGATGCTGGATGATTGAGACCAGAAGGTTGCACGATGCCAACCGAGAAGTACAAGGACTTCACCAAGGCCGGCACGGTGGTCTGGGTGTTGACTACCTGCTCTTCCTACACATCTTCACAACGGTTGTGATCTACCATGAGAAGAAGGAGGGGCACTAGCAGGTCGGCACCATCACCGAGACCTGGCAAAAGGATGACGACTCAGAACACGGAAGAACATCTCTCTCTCAGCTATGCTGCTGATGCCCCTACTGCAGCCATCTTTTCAGCTGTTATCCTGGTACGCCAGGATTGGGCCAATTATCTCAAGTCCTGCCGCACCACAACAGAGATTCAGGTGCTTGTGATGATGTCAGGCCAGCAGAATTCATCAGGCAAGACACTATGATTATCTGGCGATTAACTGATGGCATTTTAAAAATGCGTGATGACAGCATTCATTTTCATACCTGGCAAGTCTGCCCAGGAATTGATGATACGAAAAAAGGTCAACGACTTACTTATTTAAAGATGTAATTATTAAATTCTTTCATTATATAATCTGTGATCCCTGAAGTTTGGCGCCACCTTGTGTCACACTTAAGTGTGACAGACGATCTAACTATATGATTATTTCCTTATTCAAATCTGTCTTTTTCTACTCGGAGAAGAGTGGAGTCTGGGATCCACCTTGTGGGTGTTAAATTGTATCTTGTGAATTCTTTCTTTGTTTCTTTCTTTCTTTCTTCCTTCTTTTTTTCCTTCCTTCCTTCCTTCCTTCTTTCCTGTCTTTCTTTCTTAATTCCTTCCTTTATTTAAATCTATGTTGATATCATTTTGGGTGAATTATGAAAAACTATCTCTATATTCATTCATTTTTTGTTCAAATCTATGATTAAGAACTCAATGTCTCTTCAGTATTGAGCAGTCATTTAGGCTTCATGCATAAAACACCATCCACTTGTTTAATGTTTATTCATTTAATTATGAAAATCTGTCATTATGTATTCAGTGATCACTGGAGTTTTGAGCCTCCTTAGGGGAGACCGTTGTACCAGACAGTCACGTCATCTAATATTACACTTAGTTCTTTAACTGTTAAACTAGAAAATTAATTAATAATTCATCATTTAAATTACATATTTAAAATACAAGTAATGTTATGGACCATAAGTCCCTTTTGGAGTCAGATTTTGGTAGTTGATGAAGTAATGTCATCTCATTACTTCACCATTTAGCTATGTAAATGGATGGTAACATCAGCGATATTTTTAGGACTTTGGTGCCATCTCATCAATGTTAATATGAAAGGCCCACTAATTAATTATCAATTTAATTTTTCAAATTGCTCATTATTCCAGGAAGAGATCAGAATGACTACTCCATGTGAGATTTAATTATGCACCACCATGACATTATTCAATCATTTTTCATTATATATTCATTATTTAAATCGATGAAGGTGTTGTTCTTCTTGACTGGACTCGGGCCATTCCTCCATGGGAGTTAATCACGTGGCATTATTTAATTATCTCAGTACTACTTCCTTGGCAATCACTGGAGTTGGGTTCCATCTTATGAAAGTGAAGTATGGAGGACTATCAAATTATTAACTCATTTGATTGGGTAAGTAATGATGGTGTCATTTGTCATTTGGCTTCTGTGCGATTGACACAGCCGGAGATCGGTACCAGAAGCAGTGCCCAGAGAATGGGGGACACTGCCTTATACGGGGATTACTGATTACATAATAGTAGATTTTTAATAATCGAATGATTACACGATTTTAAAAAAACTGTACTGTTTTGCATCATCGGTTTCTGAGAAGTCTCAAGAGAACTGACCCACGAAGGACACAGTGACCACCGATTTTAAAAAGTAAATAACTGAATAATCTCCTGATCAAGGAATCTCATCTAATGAACACTGTCGGGCTGATAACATGACACACCACCAACAATAAATCACTCTAAATATCCATATTAGAAAGCGGGGGTACAGGACTTAATAGAGAACAGTCAATTGCGGAATCCAAAATGACTGAAAGAAACAGAAGACACTGCTCAAAATCCTTAATCATCAGCCTAATGCAAATCTAAACAATGCCTAGAAACCATGGGATCAAGCTCCTCTAAAGGTAAGAGAATGAAAAGGAATTTATTTTATTTTCAATAAAGAGAAAAGGATTATGGTAGAGGTGATTAATTCTATTGTTTCCATTCTAGAAATTAGAAAATTGAAGCTTAGAAAACAGGTTAAAAATACTAATCATTCTACTTGAATGGCACAATGATGCTTTTGTTTTCGTGCTTATGTCACTATAGGCATGTTGTAGCTTGAGAGACTGGTAAATATGTAGAACTCAAAAGAAAGTTCCCTGCTTTTTTTTTTTTTTTTTTTTTTTTTTTTTTTTTGTGAGAAACTCGGTGAAGATGTAAGGTTAGTTCATTGGTGGGTATACTCCTTTAAGCATGCGGGAGGGGCACTAGAATGTGACAGAATGTTGGTTCATAAATGTTTCCTGGCAACCCTGCTTGAATTCTGTAATCTGGTAACATGGGCTAAGGACCAGAGAGCAGCTTCGAGAAAGTATTATCATGGGACATTACAGTCTCCCAAGATAACTATCTCCTAAATCTTTTCATGACAGCATTTGATTCGCCTAAACAAGTCATAGCCACACCTCTAGAAGTGTGCCTACAGCTTTTACTGGTTACCAAATTCAAGATTACCTAGTCATCAGAGAACGTAGTCTGTGGAGGAACAGTACAAAGTCTTCCGTTTTTGAATACTCTCTCTCCTAAGACGTGAAACTATGGAATGAAAGATAATAAGACTCGCAATTATTCATCAAAAGGTGAGTTTGCCATTGTTGACTTCCTTCAGGAAGGTGATAATCCATTTGTTAGAGTAGACTTAGGGATTGTTGTATTTCAGTCCATCTCTTTTGAGGCAGCCGTCCTACATTAAATATGTGATATATTCTAAAAATGCTTCATACAAAATGACAGTTCAGCACTTAAACTCTGCGATTAAATAAGGGATGAACCTGGGAGTTTCCCTCAATCATGTGGGAGTCAACTGAGACTCAATTGTTTGGAGTATGGCAGACCATTTCATCCTCTGATTTTATTGTCATTTGATTATTAAAATAGAAAATTAGATAATCCAGGATCAGTGGATTGTGGTGACGCGATGTGGGAGGCAATTATTATAGACCAACTTTATGTCAATTATGTAGTTAAAATATTTAAATTAATCACGACAGCATCGTTCATGAGCCTGGTTTGGAGCCACCTTAGGGAAGTGGATGATGTTACATGAACTCATTATTTGATTATTTAATTATATAAAACAATGATTATATCGTCCATGACACGTAGAATCCGGTGCCACAGATCATCTAATTAAATAATTAATGTATTTAAATTGACAATCTGTGTTAATCCCCAAGATAATGTAAATATTTGTATAGTAATGTAAACAACAATCCACAATTTCATGAAGAGACCTGTAAAGCTCCCTCTTGTGGAGTTAATGTGCAATATCATTCCATTTTAGGATTCATTTATTCAATTGATGATGATGACATCCTTCATGCCTGGATTCTGACCATGCTTCCCTGCCAGTAAAATGCTACATCACCTATTTATTGTGACAGTTATGTATTACTGACTTATTAAATTCATTAAGTTATGTAAACGACCGACAATGACATCACCCTTTACGGTTAGTGTGGAAATATCTGTCAGGGACAAGGTTAGGAAAGATGTAGACATGGGCAGAGCATTTTCTGAATGATCTATGCATCTCCTAGAGTACGAGGGATGCTGGATGATTGAGACCAGAAGGTTGCACGATGCCAACCGAGAAGTACAAGGACTTCACCAAGGCCGGCACGGTGGTCTGGGTGTTGACTACCTGCTCTTCCTACACATCTTCACAACGGTTGTGATCTACCATGAGAAGAAGGAGGGGCACTAGCAGGTCGGCACCATCACCGAGACCTGGCAAAAGGATGACGACTCAGAACACGGAAGAACATCTCTCTCTAGCTATGCTGCTGATGCCCCTGCTGCAGCCATCTTTTCAGCTGTTATCCTGGTACGCCAGGATTGGGCCAATTATCTCAAGTCCTGCCGCACCACAACAGAGATTCAGGTGCTTGTGATGATGTCAGGCCAGCAGAATTCATCAGGCAAGACACTATGATTATCTGGCGATTAACTGATGGCATTTTAAAAATGCGTGATGACAGCATTCATTTTCATACCTGGCAAGTCTGCCCAGGAATTGATGATACGAAAAAAGGGCAACGACTTACTTATTTAAAGATGTAATTATTAAATTCTTTCATTATATAATCTGTGATCCCTGAAGTTTGGCGCCACCTTGTGTCACACTTAAGTGTGACAGACGATCTAACTATATGATTATTTCCTTATTCAAATCTGTCTTTTTCTACTCGGAGAAGAGTGGAGTCTGGGAACCACCTTGTGGGTGTTAAATTGTATCTTGTGAATTCTTTCTTTGTTTCTTTCTTTCTTTCTTCCTTCTTTTTTTTCCTTCCTTCCTTCCTTCCTTCCTTCTTTCCTGTCTTTCTTTCTTAATTCCTTCCTTTATTTAAATCTATGTTGATATCATTTTGGGTGAATTATGAAAAACTATCTCTATATTCATTCATTTTTTCTTCAAATCTATGATTAAGAACCCAATGTCTCTTCAGTATTGAGCAGTCATTTAGGCTTCATGCATAAAACACCGTCCACTTGTTTAATGTTTATTCATTTAATTATGAAAATCTGTCATTATGTATTCAGTGATCACTGGAGTTTTGAGCCTCCTTAGGGGAGACCGTTGTACCAGACAGTCATGTCATCTAATATTACACTTAGTTCTTTAACTGTTAAACTAGAAAATTAATTAATAATTCATCATTTAAATTACATATTTAAAATACAAGTAATGTTATGGACCATAAGTCCCTTTTGGAGTCAGATTTTGGTAGTTGATGAAGTAATGTCATCTCATTACTTCACCATTTAGCTATGTAAATGGATGGTAACATCAGCGATATTTTTAGGACTTTGGTGCCATCTCATCAATGTTAATATGAAAGGCCCACTAATTAATTATCAATTTAATTTTTCAAATTGCTCATTATTCCAGGAAGAGATCAGTCTGACTACTCCATGTGAGATTTAATTATGCACCACCATGACATTATTCAATCATTTTTCATTATATATTCATTATTTAAATCGATGAAGGTGTTGTTCTTCTTGACTGGACTCGGGCCATTCCTCCATGGGAGTTAATCACGTGGCATTATTTAATTATCTCAGTACTACTTCCTTGGCAATCACTGGAGTTGGGTTCCATCTTATGAAAGTGAAGTATGGAGGACTATCCAATTATTAACTCATTTGATTGGGTAAGTAATGATGGTGTCATTTGTCATTTGGCTTCTGTGCGATTGACACAGCCGGAGATCGGTACCAGAAGCAGTGCCCAGAGAATGGGGGACACTGCCTTATACGGGGATTACTGATTACATAATAGTAGATTTTTAATAATCGAATGATTACACGATTTTAAAAAAACTGTACTGTTTTGCATCATCGGTTTCTGAGAAGTCTCAAGAGAACTGACCCACGAAGGACACAGTGACCACCGATTTTAAAAAGTAAATAACTGAATAATCTCCTGATCAAGGAATCTCATCTAATGAACACTGTCGGGCTGATAACATGACACACCACCAACAATAAATCACTCTAAATATCCATATTAGGAAAGCGGGGTACAGGACTTAATAGAGAACAGTCAATTGCGGAATCCAAAATGACTGAAAGAAACAGAAGACACTGCTCAAAATCCTTAATCATCAGCCTAATGCAAATCTAAACAATGCCTAGAAACCATGGGATCAAGCTCCTCTAAAGGTAAGAGAATGAAAAGGAATTTATTTTATTTTCAATAAAGAGAAAAGGATTATGGTAGAGGTGATTAATTCTATTGTTTCCATTCTAGAAATTAGAAAATTGAAGCTTAGAAAACAGGTTAAAAATACTAATCATTCTACTTGAATGGCACAATGATGCTTTTGTTTTCGTGCTTATGTCACTATAGGCATGTTGTAGCTTGAGAGACTGGTAAATATGTAGAACTCAAAAGAAAGTTCCCTGCTTTTTTTTTTTTTTTTTTTTTTTTGTGAGAAACTCGGTGAAGATGTAAGGTTAGTTCATTGGTGGGTATACTCCTTTAAGCATGCGGGAGGGGCACTAGAATGTGACAGAATGTTGGTTCATAAATGTTTCCTGGCAACCCTGCTTGAATTCTGTAATCTGGTAACATGGGCTAAGGACCAGAGAGCAGCTTCGAAAGTATTATCATGGGACATTACAGTCTCCCAAGATAACTATCTCCTAAATCTTTTCATGACAGCATTTGATTCGCCTAAACAAGTCATAGCCACACCTCTAGAAGTGTGCCTACAGCTTTACTGGTTACCAAATTCAAGATTACCTAGTCATCAGAGAACGTAGTCTGTGGAGGAACAGTACAAAGTCTTCCGTTTTTGAATACTCTCTCCTAAGACGTGAAACTATGGAATGAAAGATAATAAGACTCGCAATTATTCATCAAAAGGTGAGTTTGCCATTGTTGACTTCCCTTCAGGAAGGTGATAATCCATTTGTTAGAGTAGACTTAGGGATTGTTGTATTTCAGTCCATCTCTTTTGAGGCAGCCGTCCTACATTAAATATGTGATATATTCTAAAAATGCTTCATACACAATGACAGTTCAGCACTTAAACTCTGCGATTAAATAAGGGATGAACCTGGGAGTTTCCCACAATCATGTGGGAGTCAACTGAGACTCAATTGTTTGGAGTATGGCAGACCATTTCATCCTCTGATTTTATTGTCATTTGATTATTAAAATAGAAAATTAGATAATCCAGGATCAGTGGATTGTGGTGACGCGATGTGGGAGGCAATTATTATAGACCAACTTTATGTCAATTATGTAGTTAAAATATTTAAATTAATCACGACAGCATCGTTCATGAGCCTGGTTTGGAGCCACCTTAGGGAAGTGGATGATGTTACATGAACTCATTATTTGATTATTTAATTATATAAAACAATGATTATATCGTCCATGACATGTAGAATCCGGTCCCACAGATCATCTAATTACATAATTAATGTATTTAAAATGACAATCTGAGTTAATCCCCAAGATAATGTAAATATTTGTATAGTAATGTAAACAACAATCCACAATTTCATGAAGAGACCTGTAAAGCTCCCTCTTGTGGAGTTAATGTGCAATATCATTCCATTTTAGGATTCATTTATTCAATTGATGATGATGACATCCTTCATGCCTGGATTCTGACCATGCTTCCCTGCCAGTAAAATGCTACATCACCTATTTATTGTGACAGTTATGTATTACTGACTTATTAAATTCATTAAGTTATGTAAACGACCGACAATGACATCACCCTTTACGGTTAGGTGTGCAAATATCTGTCAGGGACAAGGTTAGGAAAGATGTAGACATGGACAGAGCATTTTCTGAATGATCTATGCATCTCCTAGAGTACGAGGGATGCTGGATGATTGAGACCAGAAGGTTGCACGATGCCAACCGAGAAGTACAAGGACTTCACCAAGGCCGGCACGGTGGTCTGGGTGTTGACTACCTGCTCTTCCTACACATCTTCACAACGGTTGTGATCTACCATGAGAAGAAGGAGGGGCACTAGCAGGTCGGCACCATCACCGAGACCTGGCAAAAGGATGACGACTCAGAACACGGAAGAACATCTCTCTCAGCTATGCTGCTGATGCCCCTGCTGCAGCCATCTTTTCAGCTGTTATCCTGGTACGCCAGGATTGGGCCAATTATCTCAAGTCCTGCCGCACCACAACAGAGATTCAGGTGCTTGTGATGATGTCAGGCCAGCAGAATTCATCAGGCAAGACACTATGATTATCTGGCGATTAACTGATGGCATTTTAAAAATGCGTGATGACAGCATTCATTTTCATACCTGGCAAGTCTGCCCAGGAATTGATGATACGAAAAAGGGCAACGACTTACTTATTTAAAGATGTAATTATTAAATTCTTTCATTATATAATCTGTGATCCCTGAAGTTTGGCGGCCACCTTTGTGTCACACTTAAGTGTGACAGACGATCTAACTATATGATTATTTCCTTATTCAAATCTGTCTTTTTCTACTCGGAGAAGAGTGGAGTCTGGGATCCACCTTGTGGGTGTTAAATTGTATCTTGTGAATTCTTTCTTTGTTTCTTTCTTTCTTTCTTCCTTCTTTTTTCCTTCCTTCCTTCCTTACTTCCTTCTTTCCTGTCTTTCTTTCTTAATTCCTTCCTTTATTTAAATCTATGTTGATATCATTTTGGGTGAATTATGAAAAACTATCTCTATATTCATTCATTTTTTGTTCAAATCTATGATTAAGAACTCAATGTCTCTTCAGTATTGAGCAGTCATTTAGGCTTCATGCATAAAACAACATCCACTTGTTTAATGTTTATTCATTTAATTATGAAAATCTGTCATTATGTATTCAGTGATCACTGGAGTTTTGAGCCTCCTTAGGGAGACCGTTGTACCAGACAGTCACGTCATCTAATATTACACTTAGTTCTTTAACTGTTAAACTAGAAAATTAATTAATAATTCATCATTTAAATTACATATTTAAAATACAAGTAATGTTATGGACCATAAGTCCCTTTTGGAGTCAGATTTTGGTAGTTGATGAAGTAATGTCATCTCATTACTTCACCATTTAGCTATGTAAATGGATGGTAACATCAGCGATATTTTTAGGACTTTGGTGCCATCTCATCAATGTTAATATGAAAGGCCCACTAATTAATTATCAATTTAATTTTTCAAATTGCTCATTATTCCAGGAAGAGATCAGTCTGACTACTCCATGTGAGATTTAATTATGCACCACCATGACATTATTCAATCATTTTTCATTATATATTCATTATTTAAATCGATGAAGGTGTTGTTCTACTTGACTGGACTCGGGCCATTCCTCCATGGGAGTTAATCACGTGGCATTATTTAATTATCTCAGTACTACTTCCTTGGCAATCACTGGAGTTGGGTTCCATCTTATGAAAGTGAAGTATGGAGGACTATCCAATTATTAACTCATTTGATTGGGTAAGTAATGATGGTGTCATTTGTCATTTTGGCTTCTGTGCGATTGACACAGCCGGAGATCGGTACCAGAAGCAGTGCCCAGAGAATGGGGACACTGCCTTATACGGGGATTACTGATTACATAATAGTAGATTTTTAATAATCGAATGATTACACGATTTAAAAAAAAACTGTACTGTTTTGCATCATCAGTTTCTGAGAAGTCTCAAGAGAACTGACCCACGAAGGACACAGTGACCACCGATTTTAAAAAGTAAATAACTGAATAATCTCCTGATCAAGGAATCTCATCTAATGAACACTGTCGGGCTGATAACATGACACACCACCAACAATAAATCACTCTAAATATCCATATTAGAAAGCGGGGTACAGGACTTAATAGAGAACAGTCAATTGCGGAATCCAAAATGACTGAAAGAAACAGAAGACACTGCTCAAAATCCTTAATCATCAGCCTAATGCAAATCTAAACAATGCCTAGAAACCATGGGATCAAGCTCCTCTAAAGGTAAGAGAATGAAAAGGAATTTATTTTATTTTCAATAAAGAGAAAAGGATTATGGTAGAGGCGATTAATTCTATTGTTTCCATTCTAGAAATTAGAAAATTGAAGCTTAGAAAACAGGTTAAAAATACTAATCATTCTACTTGAATGGCACAATGATGCTTTTGTTTTCGTGCTTATGTCACTATAGGCATGTTGTAGCTTGAGAGACTGGTAAATATGTAGAACTCAAAAGAAAGTTCCCCGCTTTTTTTTTTTTTTTTTTTTTTTTTTTGTGAGAAACTCGGTGAAGATGTAAGGTTAGTTCATTGGTGGGTATACTCCTTTAAGCATGCGGGAGGGGCACTAGAATGTGACAGAATGTTGGTTCATAAATGTTTCCTGGCAACCCTGCTTGAATTCTGTAATCTGGTAACATGGGCTAAGGACCAGAGAGCAGCTTCGAGAAAGTATTATCATGGGACATTACAGTCTCCCAAGATAACTATCTCCTAAATCTTTTCATGACAGCATTTGATTCGCCTAAACAAGTCATAGCCACACCTCTAGAAGTGTGCCTACAGCTTTACTGGTTACCAAATTCAAGATTACCTAGTCATCAGAGAACGTAGTCTGTGGAGGAACAGTACAAAGTCTTCCGTTTTTGAATACTCTCTCTCCTAAGACGTGAAACTATGGAATGAAAGATAATAAGACTCGCAATTATTCATCAAAAGGTGAGTTTGCCATTGTTGACTTCCTTCAGGAAGGTGATAATCCATTTGTTAGAGTAGACTTAGGGATTGTTGTATTTCAGTCCATCTCTTTTGAGGCAGCCGACCTACATTAAATATGTGATATATTCTAAAAATGCTTCATACACAATGACAGTTCAGCACTTAAACTCTGCGATTAAATAAGGGATGAACCTGGGAGTTTCCCCACAATCATGTGGGAGTCAACTGAGACTCAATTGTTTGGAGTATGGCAGACCATTTCATCCTCTGATTTTATTGTCATTTGATTATTAAAATAGAAAATTAGATAATCCAGGATCAGTGGATTGTGGTGACGCGACGTGGGAGGCAATTATTATAGACCAACTTTATGTCAATTATGTAGTTAAAATATTTAAATTAATCACGACAGCATCGTTCATGAGCCTGGTTTGGAGCCACCTTAGGGAAGTGGATGATGTTACATGAACTCATTATTTGATTATTTAATTATATAAAACAATGATTATATCGTCCATGACACGTAGAATCCGGTGCCACAGATCATCTAATTACATAATTAATGTATTTAAATTGACAATCTGTGTTAATCCCCAAGATAATGTAAATATTTGTATAGTAATGTAAACAACAATCCACAATTTCATGAAGAGACCTGTAAAGCTCCCTCTTGTGGAGTTAATGTGCAATATCATCACAGTTTAGGATTCATTTATTCAATTGATGATGATGACATCCTTCATGCCTGGATTCTGACCATGCTTCCCTGCCAGTAAAATGCTACATCACCTATTTATTGTGACAGTTATGTATTACTGACTTATTAAATTCATTAAGTTATGTAAACGACCGACAATGACATCACCCTTTACGGTTAGTGTGGAAATATCTGTCAGGGACAAGGTTAGGAATGATGTAGACATGGGCAGAGCATTTTCTGAATGATCTATGCATCTCCTAGAGTACGAGGGATGCTGGATGATTGAGACCAGAAGGTTGCACGATGCCAACCCGAGAAGTACAAGGACTTCACCAAGGCCGGCACGGTGGTCTGGGTGTTGACTACCTGCTCTTCCTACACATCTTCACAAAGGTTGTGATCTACCATGAGAAGAAGGAGGGGCACTAGCAGGTCGGCTCCAGTCACCGAGACCTGGCAAAAGGATGACGACTCAGAACACGGAAGAACATCTCTCTCAGCCATGCTGCTGATGCCCCTGCTGCAGCCATCTTTTTCAGCTGTTATCCTGGTACGCCAGGATTGGGCCAATTATCTCAAGTCCTGCCGCACCACAACAGAGATTCAGGTGCTTGCGATGATGTCAGGACAACAGACTTCATCAGGCAAGACACTATGATTATCTGGCGATTAACTGATGGCCTGTTAAAAATACGTGACGACAGCATTCGTTTTCATACCTGGCAATTCTGCCCAGGAATTGAAGATACGAAAAAGGTCAACGACTTACCTATTTAAAGATGTAATTATTAAATTCTTTCATTATATAATCTGTGATCCCTGAAGTTTTACTCCACCTTGTGTCACACTTAAGTGTGACAGACGATCTAACTATATGATTATTTCCTTATTTTCAAATCTGTCTTTTCTACTTGGAGAAGAGTGGGAGTCTGGGATCCGCCTTGTGGGTGTTAAATTGTATCTTGTGAATCTTTCTTTGTTTCTTCTTTCTTTCTTCCTTCTTTTTTCCTTTCTTCCTTCCTTCCTTCTTTCCTGTCTTTCAATTCCTTCCTTTATTTAAATCTATAAGTTGATATCATTTTGGGTGAATTATGAAAAACTATCTCTATATTCATTCATTTTTTGTTCAAATCTATGATTAAGAACTCAATGTCTCTTCAGTATTGAGCAGTCATTTTAGGCTTCATGCATAAAACACCATCCACTTGTTTAATGTTTATTCATTTAATTATGAAAATCTGTCATTATGTATTCAGTGATCACTGGAGTTTTGAGCCTCCTTAGGGGAGACCGTTGTACCAGACAGTCACGTCATCTAATATTACACTTAGTTCTTTAACTGTTAAACTAGAAAATTAATTAATAATTCATCATTTAAATTACATATTTAAAATACAAGTAATGTTATGGACCATAAGTCCCTTTTGGAGTCAGATTTTGGTAGTTGATGAAGTAATGTCATCTCATTACTTCACCATTTAGCTATGTAAATGGATGGTAACATCAGCGATATTTTAGGGACTTTGGTGCCATCTCATCAATGTTAATATGAAAGGCCCACTAATTAATTATCAATTTAATTTTTCAAATTGCTCATTATTCCAGGAAGAGATCAGTCTGACTACTCCATGTGAGATTTAATTATGCACCACCATGACATTATTCAATCATTTTTCATTATATATTCATTATTTTTAAATCGATGTGAAGGTGTTGTTCTACTTGACTGGACTCGGGCCATTCCTCCTGGGAGTTAATCACGTGGCATTATTTAATTATTCTCAGTTACTACTTCCTTGGCAATCACTGGAGTTGGGTTCCATCTTATGAAAGTGAAGTATGGAGGACTATCCATTATTAACTCATTTGATTGGGAAGTAATGATGGTGTCATTTGTCATTTGGCTTCTATGCGATTGACACAGCCGGGAGATCGGTACCAGAAGCAGTAGCCCGAGAATGGGGGACACTGCCTTATACGGGGATTACTGATTACATAATAGTAGATTTTTAATAATCGAATGATTACACCATTTAAAAAAAAACTGTACTGTTTTGCATCCATCGGTTTCTTGAGAAGTCTCCAAGAGAACTGACCCACTACGGACACAGTGACCACCAACATTTTAAAAAGTGCAAATAACTGAATAATCTCCTGATCAAGGAATCTCATCTAATGAACACTGCGGGCTGGGATAACATGACACACCACCAACAATAAATCACTCTAAATATCCATATTAGAAAGCGGGGTACAGGACTTAATAGAGAACAGTCACTTGCGGAATCCAAAATGACTGAAAGAAACAGAAGAACTGCTCAAAATCCTTAATCATCAGCCTAATGCAAATCTAAACAATGCCTAGAAACCATGGGATCAAGCTACTCTGAGTGTAAGAGAATGAAAAGGAATTTATTTTATTTTCAATAAAGAGAAAGGATTATGGTAGAGGCTTATTAATTCTATTGTTTCCATTCTAGAAATTAGAAAATTGAAGCTTAGAAAACATGTTAGCAAATACTAATCATTCTACTTTGAATGGGCACAATGATGCTTTGTTTTCGTGCTTATGTCACTATAGGCATGTTGTAGCTTGAGAGACTGGTAAATATGTAGAACTCAAAAGAAAGTTCCCTGCTTTTTTTTTTTTTTTTTTTGTAGAGAAACTCGGTGAAGATGTAAGGTTAGTTCATTGGTGGGTATACTCCTTTAAGCATGCGGGAGGGAGGGCACTAGAATGTGACAGAATGTTGGTTCATAAATGTTTCCTGGCAACCCTGCTTGAATTCTGTAATCTGGTAACATGGGCTAAGGACCAGAGAGCAGCCCCCAGAAAGTATTATCTTGGGACATTACAGTCTCCCAAGATAACTATCTCCTAAATCTTTTCATGACAGCATTTGATTCGCCTAAACAAGTCATAGCCACACCTCTAGAAGTGTGCCTACAGCTTTACTGGTTGCCAAATTCAAGATTACCTAGTCATCAGAGAAGCGTAGTCTGTGGAGGAGCAGTACAAAGTCTTCCGTTTTGAATACTCTCTCTCCAAAGGCATGAACTATGGAATGAAAGATAATAAGACTCGCAATTATTCATCAAAGGGTGAGTTTGCCATTGTTGACTTCCTTCAGGAAGGTGATAATCCATTTGTTAGGGTAGACTTGGGATTGTTGTATTTCAGTCCATCTCTTTTGGGGCAGCCGGCCACCATTAAATATGTGATACTCTTCTAAAAATGCTTCATACACAATGACAGTTCAGCACTTAAACTCTGCGATTAAATAAGGGATGAACCTGGGAGTTTCCCACAATCATGTGGGAGTCAACTGAACTCAATTGTTTGGAGTATGGCAGACCATTTCATCCTCTGATTTTATTGTCATTTGATTATTAAAATAGAAAATTAGATAATCCAGGATCAGTGGATTGTGGTGACGCGATGTGGGGAGGCAATTATTATGGGCAACTTTATGTCAATTATGTAGTTAAAATATTTAAATTAATCACGACAGCATCGTTCATGAGCCTGGTTTGGAGCCACCTTAGGGAAGTGGATGATGTTACATGAACTCATTATTTGCTTATTTAATTATATAAAACAATGATTATATCGTCCATGACACGTAGAATCCGGTGCTACAGATCATCTAATTACATAATTAATGTATTTAAATTGACAATCTGTGTTAATCCCCCAAGATAATGTAAATATTTGTATAGTAATGTAAACAACAATCCACAATTTCATGAAGAGACCTGTAAAGCTCCCTCTTGTGGGGGTTAATGTGCAATATCATCACAGTTTAGGATTCATTTATTCAATTGATGATGATGACATCCTTCATGCCTGGATTCTGACCATGCTTCCCTGCCAGTAAATGCTACATCACCTATTTATTGTGACAGTTATGTATTACTGACTTATTAAATTCATTAAGTTATGTAAACGACTGACAATGACATCACCCTTTACGGTTAGTGTGGAAATATCTGTCAGGGACAAGGTTAGAAAAGATGTAGACATGGGCAGAGCATTTTCTGAATGATCTATGCATCTCCTAGAGTACGCAGGGATGCTGGATGATTGAGACCAGAAGGTTGCACGATGCCAACCGAGAAGTACAAGGACTTCACCAAGGCCGGCACGGTGGTCTGGGTGTTGACTACCTGCTCTTCCACACATCTTCACAACGGTTGTGATCTACCATGAGAAGAAGGAGGGGCACTAGCAGGTCGGCTCCATCACCGAGACCTGGCAAAAGGATGACGACTCAGAACACGGAAGGACATTTCTCTCTCAGCTATGCTGCTGATGCCCCTCAGGAGCCATCTTTTCAGTTGTTATCCTGGTACGCCAGGATTGGGCCAATTATCTCAAGTCCTGCCGCACCACAACAGAGATTCAGGTGCTTGTGATGATGTCAGGCCAGCAGAATTCATCAGGCAAGACACTATGATTATCTGGCGATTAACTGATGGCATTTTAAAATGCGTGATGACAGCATTCATTTTCATACCTGGCAGCTCTGCTCAGGAATTGATGATACGAAAAAGGTCAATCACTTGTTTATTTAAAGATGTAATTATTAAATTCTTTCATTATATAATCTGTGATCCCTGAAGTTTGGCGCCACCCTGTGTCACACATAAGTGTGACAGACGATCTAACTATATGATTATTTCCTTATTCAAATCTGTTTTTTTCACTCGAGAAGAGTGGAGTCTGGGATCCACCTTGTGGGTGTTAAATTATCTTGTGAATTCTTTCTTGTTTCTTTCTTTCTTTCTTCCTTCTTTTTTCCTTTCTTCCTTCCTTCCTTCTCCTTTCCTGTCTATTCTTTTCTAATTCCTTCCTTATTTAAATCTATGTTGATATCATTTTGGGTGAATTATGAAAAACTATCTCTATATTCATTCATTTTTGTTCAAATCTATGATTAAGAATCAATGTCTCTTCAGTATTGAGCAGTCATTTAGGCTTCATGCAAAAACACCATCCACTTGTTTAATGCTTATTCATTTAATTATGAAAATTCATTATTATGTATTCAGTGATCACTGGAGTTTTGAGCCTCCTTAGGGGGAGACCGTTGTACCAGACAGTCACGTCATCTAATATTACACTTAGTTCTTTAACTGTTAAACTAGAAAATTAATTAATAATTCATCATTTAAATTACATATTTAAAATACAAGTAATGTTATGGACCATAAGTCCCTTTTGAGTCAGATTTTGGTAGTTGATGAAGTAATGTCATCTCATTACTACTCATTTAGCTATGTAAATGGATGGTAACATCAGCGATATTTTTAGGACTTTATGCCATCTCATCAATGTTAATATGAAAGGCCACTAATTAATTATCAATTTAATTTTTCAAATTGCTCATTATTCCAGGAAGAGATCAGTCTGACTACTCCATGTGAGATTTAATTATGCACCACCATGACATTATTCAATCATTTTTCATTATATATTCATTATTTAAATCGATGAAGGTGTTGTTCTTCTTGACTGGACTCGGGCCATTCCTCCATGGGAGTTAATCACGTGGCATTATTTAATTATCTCAGTACTACTTCTTTGGCAATCACTGGAGTTGGGTTCCATCTTATGAAAGTGAAGTATGGAGGACTATCCAATTATTAACTCATTTGATTGGGTAAGTAATGATGGTGTCATTTGTCATTTGGCTTCTGTGCGATTGACACAGCCGGAGATCGGTACCAGAAGCAGTGCCCAGAGAATGGGGGACACTGCCTTATACGGGGATTACTGATTACATAATAGTAGATTTTTAATAATCGAATGATTACACGATTTTAAAAAAACTGTACTGTTTTGCATCATCGGTTTTCTGAGAAGTCTCAAGAGAACTGACCCACTAAGGACACAGTGACCACCGATTTTAAAAAGTAAATAACTGAATAATCTCCTGATCAGGAATCTCATCTAATGAACACTGTCGGACGATAACATGACACACCACCAACAATAAATCACTCTAAATATCCATATTAGAAAGCGGAGTACAGGACTTGATAGAGAACAGTCAATTGTGGGAATCCCAAAATGACTGAAAGAAACAGAAGACACTGCTCAAAATCCTTAATCATCAGCCTAATGCAAATCTAAACAATGCCTAGAAACCATGGGATCAAGCTCCTCTAAAGGTAAGAGAATGAAAAGGAATTTATTTTATTTTCAATAAAGAGAAAAGGATTATGGTAGAGGTGATTAATTCTATTGTTTCCATTCTAGAAATTAGAAAATTGAAGCTTAGAAAAACAGGTTAAAAATACTAATCATTCTCTTGAATGGCACAATGATGCTTTTGTTTCGTGCTTATGTCACTATAGGCATGTTGTGAAGCTTGAGAGACTGGGTAAATATGTAGAACTCAAAGAAAGTTCCCTGCTTTTTTTTTTTTTTTTTTGTGAGAAACAGGTGAAGATGTAAGGTTAGTTCATTGGTGGGTATACTCCTTTAAGCATGCGGGAGAGGGGCACTAGAATGTGACAGAATGTTGGTTCATAAAAGTTTCCTGGCAACCTAGCAGATTCTGTAATCTGGTGACAGCTGGCTAAGGACCAGAGAGCAGCTTCGAGAAAGTATTATCATGGGACATTACAGTCTCCCAAGATAACTATCATAAATCTTTTCATGACAGCATTTGATTCGCCTAAACAAATTGTAGCCACCTCTAGAAGTGTGCCTACAGCTTTTACCTGGTTACCAAATTCAAGATTACCTAGTCATCAGAGAACCGTAGTCTGTGGAGGAACAGTACAAAGTCTTCCGTTTTTGAATACTCTCTCTCCTAAGACGTGAAACTATGGAATGAAAGATAATAAGACTCGCAATTATTCATCAAAAGGTGAGTTTGCCATTGTTGACTTCCTTCAGGAAGGTGATAATCCATTTGTTAGAGTAGACTTAGGGATTGTTGTATTTCAGTCCATCTCTTTTGAGGCAGCCGTCCTACATTAAATATGTGATATATTCTAAAAATGCTTCATACACAATGACAGTTCAGCACTTAAACTCTGCGATTAAATAAGGGATGAACCTGGGAGTTTCCCACAATCATGTGGGAGTCAACTGAGACTCAATTGTTTGGAGTATGGCAGACCATTTCATCCTCTGATTTTATTGTCATTTGATTATTAAAATAGAAAATTAGATAATCCAGGATCAGTGGATTGTGGTGACGCGATGTGGGAGGCAATTATTATAGACCAACTTTATGTCAATTATGTAGTTAAAATATTTAAATTAATCACGACAGCATCGTTCATGAGCCTGGTTTGGAGCCACCTTAGGGAAGTGGATGATGTTACATGAACTCATTATTTGATTATTTAATTATATAAAACAATGATTATATCGTCCATGACACGTAGAATCTGGTGCCACAGATCATCTAATTACATAATTAATGTATTTAAATTGACAATCTGTGTTAATCCCCAAGATAATGTAAATATTTGTATAGTAATGTAAACAACAATCCACAATTTCATGAAGAGACCTGTAAAGCTCCCTCTTGTGGAGTTAATGTGCAATATCATCCATTTTAGGATTCATTTATTCAATTGATGATGATGACATCCTTCATGCCTGGATTCTGACCATGCTTCCCTGCCAGTAAAATGCTACATCACCTATTTATTGTGACAGTTATGTATTACTGACTTATTAAATTCATTAAGTT
The DNA here is from genome assembly GCF_943737965.1 of Phodopus roborovskii. NCBI lineage: Eukaryota > Metazoa > Chordata > Mammalia > Rodentia > Cricetidae > Phodopus > Phodopus roborovskii. The sequence continues at coordinate 16,499 of NW_026126934.1, read as the reverse complement.
ATGTAAACGACCGACAATGACATCACCCTTTACGGTTAGTGTGGAAATATCTGTCAGGGACAAGGTTAGGAAAGATGTAGACATGGGCAGAGCATTTTCTGAATGATCTATGCATCTCCTAGAGTACGAGGGATGCTGGATGATTGAGACCAGAAGGTTGCACGATGCCAACCGAGAAGTACAAGGACTTCACCAAGGCCGGCACGGTGGTCTGGGTGTTGACTACCTGCTCTTCCTACACATCTTCACAACGGTTGTGATCTACCATGAGAAGAAGGAGGGGCACTAGCAGGTCGGCACCATCACCGAGACCTGGCAAAAGGATGACGACTCAGAACACGGAAGAACATCTCTCTCTCAGCTATGCTGCTGATGCCCCTGCTGCAGCCATCTTTTCAGCTGTTATCCTGGTACGCCAGGATTGGGCCAATTATCTCAAGTCCTGCCGCACCACAACAGAGATTCAGGTGCTTGTGATGATGTCAGGCCAGCAGAATTCATCAGGCAAGACACTATGATTATCTGGCGATTAACTGATGGCATTTTAAAAATGCGTGATGACAGCATTCATTTTCATACCTGGCAAGTCTGCCCAGGAATTGATGATACGAAAAAGGTCAACGACTTACTTATTTAAAGATGTAATTATTAAATTCTTTCATTATATAATCTGTGATCCCTGAAGTTTGGCGCCACCTTGTGTCACACTTAAGTGTGACAGACGATCTAACTATATGATTATTTCCTTATTCAAATCTGTCTTTTTCTACTCGGAGAAGAGTGGAGTCTGGGATCCACCTTGTGGGTGTTAAATTGTATCTTGTGAATTCTTTCTTTGTTTCTTTCTTTCTTTCTTCCTTCTTTTTTTCCTTCCTTCCTTCCTTCCTTCTTTCCTGTCTTTCTTTCTTAATTCCTTCCTTTATTTAAATCTATGTTGATATCATTTTGGGTGAATTATGAAACCTATCTCTATATTCATTCATTTTTTGTTCAAATCTATGATTAAGAACTCAATGTCTCTTCAGTATTGAGCAGTCATTTAGGCTTCATACATGAAACACCATCCACTTGTTTTAATGTTTATTCATTTAATTATGAAGATCTGTCATTATGTATTCAGTGGTCACTGGAGTTTTGAGCCTCCTTAGGGAGACCGTTGTACCAGACAGTCACGTCATCTAATATTACACTTAGTTCTTTAACTGTTAAACTAGAGAGTAATTAATAATTCATCATTTAAATTACATATTTAAAATACAGGTAATGTTATGTACCATAAGTCCCTTTTGAGTCAAATTTTGGTAGTAGATGAAGTAATGTCTTCTCATTACTTCACCATTAAGCTATGTAAATGATGGTAACATCAGCGATATTTTTAGGACTTTGGTGCCATCTCATCAGTATTAATATGAAAGGCCCACTAATTAATTATCAATTTAATTTTTTTCAAATTACTCATTATTCCAGGAAGAGATCAGTCTAACTACTCCATGTAAGATTTAATTATGCACCACCATGACATTATTCAATCATTTTTCATTATATATTCATTATTTAAATCGATGAAGGTGTTATTCTACTTGACTGGACTCGGGCCCATTCCTCCATGGGAGTTAATCACGTGCAATTATTTAATTATCTCAGTACTACTTCCTTGGCAATCACTGAGTTGGGTTTCCCATCTTACGAAAGTGAAGTAGTGGAGGACTATCCAATTATTAACTCATTTGATTGGGTAAGAAATAATGATGGTGTCATTGTCATTTGGCTTCTGTGCGATTGACACAGCCCCAGTCATTACCAAATAATTTTGACAATGGGGGACACTACCTTATACAGGGATTACTGATTACATAATAGTAGATTTTTATGCTCGAGAATGATTACCACGATTTTAAAAAAACTATTGCCTGTTTTGCATCATCGGTTTCTGAGAAAGTCTCAAAGAGAACTGACCCCTGAAAGACACAGTGACCACCGATTTTAAATTGTAAATAACTGAATAATCTCCCTGATCAAGTTTCTCATCTAATGAACACTGTCGGGCTGATAACATGACACACCACCAATAATAAATCACTCTAAATATCCCATATTAGAAAGCGGGGTACAGGACTTAATAGAGAACAGTCAATTGCGAATGAAATGACTGAAAGCAGAAGACACTGCTCAAATCCCTTAATCATCAACCTAATGCAAATCTAAACAATGCCTAGAAACCAGCGGATCAAACTCTCCTCTAAGGTAAGAGAATGAAAAGAGATTTATTTTATTTTCAATAAAGAAAGATTATGGTAGGGGCGATTAATTCTATTGTTTCCATTAAAAATTAGAAAATTGAAGCTTAGAAAACAGGTTAAAAATACTAATCATTCTACTTGAATGGCACAATGACCTTTTGTTTTCGTGCTTATGTCACTATAAAGGCATGTTGTAGCAGAGACAGTAAATATGTAGAACTAAAAGAAAGTTCCTGCTTTTTTTTTTTTTTTTTTTTTTTTTGTGAAACTTCGGTGAAGATGTGGGTTGGTTCATTGTTAGTGGTATGTCCTTTAAGCATGCGGGAGGGGCACTAGAATGTGACAGAATGTTGGTTCATAAATGTTTCCTGGCAACCCTGCTTGAATTCTGTTATCTGGTAACATGGGCTAAGGACCAGAGAGCAGCATCGAGAAAGTATTATCATGGGACATTACAGTCTCCCAAGATAACTATCTCCTAAATCTTTTCATGACAGCATTTGATTCGCCTAAACAAGTCATAGCCACACCTCTAGAAGTGTGCCTACAGCTTTTACTGGTTACCAAATTCAAGATACCTAGTCATCAAACGTAGTCTGTGGAGGAACAGTACAAAGTCTTCAGTTTGAACTCTCTCTCCTAAGACTGTGTGAAACTATGGGTATGAAAGATAATAAGACTAGCAGTATTCATCAAAAGGTGAGTTTGCCATTGAAACTTCCTTCAGGAAGGTGATAATCCATTTGTTAGAGTAGACTTAGGGATTGTTGTGCTAGTCCATCTCTTTGGGCATTTATCCGTCCTACATTAAATATGTGATATATTCTAAAAATGCTTCATACACAATGACAGTTCAGCACTTAAACTCTGCGATTAAATAAGGGATGAACCTGGGAGTTTCCCACAATCATGTGGGAGTCAACTGAGACTCAATTGTTTGGAGTATGGCAGACCATTTCATCCTCTGATTTTATTGTCATTTGATTATTAAAATAGAAAATTAGATAATCCAGGATCAGTGGATTGTGGTGACGCGATGTGGGAGGCAATTATTATAGACCAACTTTATGTCAATTATGTAGTTAAAATATTTAAATTAATCACGACAGCATCGTTCATGAGCCTGGTTTGGAGCCACCTTAGGGAAGTGGATGATGTTACATGAACTCATTATTTGATTATTTAATTATATAAAACAATGATTATATCGTCCATGACACGTAGAATCTGGTGCCACAGATCATCTAATTACATAATTAATGTATTTAAATTGACAATCTGTGTTAATCCCCAAGATAATGTAAATATTTGTATAGTAATGTAAACAACAATCCACAATTTCATGAAGAGACCTGTAAAGCTCCCTCTTGTGGAGTTAATGTGCAATATCATCACAGTTTAGGATTCATTTATTCAATTGATGATGATGACATCCTTCATGCCTGGATTCTGACCATGCTTCCCTGCCAGTAAAATGCTACATCACCTATTTATTGTGACAGTTATGTATTACTGACTTATTAAATTCATTAAGTTATGTAAACGACCGACAATGACATCACCCTTTACGGTTAGTGTGGAAATATCTGTCAGGGACAAGGTTAGGAAAGATGTAGACATGGGCAGAGCATTTTCTGAATGATCTATGCATCTCCTAGAGTACGAGGGATGCTGGATGATTGAGACCAGAAGGTTGCACGATGCCAACCGAGAAGTACAAGGACTTCACCAAGGCCGGCACGGTGGTCTGGGTGTTGACTACCTGCTCTTCCTACACATCTTCACAACGGTTGTGATCTACCATGAGAAGAAGGAGGGGCACTAGCAGGTCGGCACCATCACCGAGACCTGGCAAAAGGATGACGACTCAGAACACGGAAGAACATCTCTCTCTCAGCTATGCTGCTGATGCCCCTGCTGCAGCCATCTTTTCAGCTGTTATCCTGGTACGCCAGGATTGGGCCAATTATCTCAAGTCCTGCCGCACCACAACAGAGATTCAGGTGCTTGTGATGATGTCAGGCCAGCAGAATTCATCAGGCAAGACACTATGATTATCTGGCGATTAACTGATGGCATTTTAAAAATGCGTGATGACAGCATTCATTTTCATACCTGGCAAGTCTGCCCAGGAATTGATGATACGAAAAAGGTCAACGACTTACTTATTTAAAGATGTAATTATTAAATTCTTTCATTATATAATCTGTGATCCCTGAAGTTTGGCGCCACCTTGTGTCACACTTAAGTGTGACAGACGATCTAACTATATGATTATTTCATTATTCAAATCTGTCTTTTTCTACTCGGAGAAGAGTGGAGTCTAGGATCCACCTTGTGGAGTGTTAATTGGCATCTTTGTGAATTCTTTCTTTGTTTCTTTCTTTCTTTCTTCCTTCTTTTTTTTCCTTCCTTCCTTCCTTCCTTCCTTCTTTCTGTCTTTCTTTCTTAATTCCTTCCTTTATTTAAATCTATGTTGATATCATTTTGGGTGAAATATAAAAACTATCTCTATATTCATTCATTTTTTGTTCAAATCTATGATTAAGAACTCAATGTCTCTTCAGTATTGAAGCAGTCATTTGAAGTTGATGCATAAACCATCCACTTGTTTAATGTTTATTCATTTAATTATAAAATCTGTCATTATGTATTCAGTGATCACTGGAGTTTTGAGCCTCCTTAGGGAGACCGTTGTACCAGACAGTCAAGTCATCTAATATTACACTTAGTTCTTTAACTGTTAAACTAGAAAATTAATTAATAATAATTCATCATTTAAATTACACATATTTAAAATACAAGTAATGTTATGGACCATAAGTCCCTTTTGAGTCAGATTTTGGTAGTTGATGAAGTAATGTCATCTCATTACTTCACCATTTAGCTATGTAAATGGATGGTAACGTCAAGCGATATTTTTAGGACTTTGGTGCCATCTCATCAATGTTAATATAAGGCCCACTAATTAATTATCAATTTAATTTTTCAAATTGCTCATTATTCTAGGAAGAATCAGTCAGCTACTGTATGATTTAATTATGCACCACCATGACATTATTCAATCATTTTTCATTATATATTCATTATTTAAATCGATGAAGGTGTTGTTCTACTTGACTGGACTCAGGCCATTCCTCCGTAGGAGTTAATCACGTAGCATTGTTGGTGCTCTCAGTACTACTTCCTTCTGGCAATCACTGGAGTTGGGTTCCATCTTATGAAAGTGAAGTATGGAGGACTATCAATTATTAACTCATTTGATTGGGTAAGTAATGATGGTGTCATTTGTCATTTGGCTTCTGTACGATTGACACAGCCGGAGAGGGGAGATCAGTACCAGAAGCAGTGCCCAGAGAATAGGGGACACTGCTGCTCTGAGGATTACTGATTACACGTAGTAGATTTTTAATAATCGAATGATTACACGATTTTAAAAAAACTGTACTGTTTTGCATCATCGGTTTCTGAGAAGTCTCAAGAGAATTGACCCACGAAGGACACAGTGACCACCGATTTTAAAAAGTAAATAACTGAATAATCTCCCTGATCAAGGAATCTCATCTAATGAACACTGTCGGGCTGATAACATGACACACCACCAACAGTAAATCACTCTAAATATCCATATTAGAAAGCGGGGTACAGGACATAATAGAGAACAGTCAATTGCGGAATCCAAAATGACTGAAAGAAACAGAAGACACTGCTCAAAAAATCCTTAATCATCAGCCTAATGCAAATCTAAACAATGCCTAGAAACCATGGGATCAAGCTCTCTAAAGGTAAGAGAATGAAAAGGAATTTATTTTTATTTTCAATAAAGAGAAAAGGATTATGGTAGAGGCGATTAATTCTATTGTTTCCATTCTAGAAATTAGAAAATTGAAGCATAGAAAACAGGTTAAAAATACTAATCATTGCACTTGAATGGCACAATGATGCTTTTGTTTTCGTGCTTATGTCACTATAGGCATGTTGTAGCTTGAGAGACTGGTAAATATGTAGAACTCAAAAGAAAGTTCCCTGCTTTTTTTTTTTTTTTTTTTTTTTTTTTTTTGTGAGAAACTAAGTGAAGATGTAAGGTTAGTTCATTGGTGGGTATACTCCTTTAAGCATGCGGGAGGGGCACTAGAATGTGACAGAATGTTGGTTCATAAATGTTTCCTGGCAACCCTGCTTGAATTCTGTAATCTGGTAACATGGGCTAAGGACCAGAGAGCAGCTTCTGAGAAAGTGTTATCATGGGACATTACAGTCTCCCAAGATAACTATCTCCTAAATCTTTCATGACAGCATTTGATTCTGCCTAAACAAGTCACAGCCACACCTCTAGAAGTGTGCCTACAGCTTTACTGGTTACCAAATTCAAGATTACCTAGTCATCAGAGAACCTAGTCTGTGGAGGAACAGTACAAAGTCTTCCGTTTATGAATACTCTCTCCTAAGACACAAACTATGGAATGAAAGATAATAAGACTCGCAATTATTCATCAAAAGGTGAGTTTGCCATTGTTGACTTCCTTCAGGAAGGTGATAATCCATTTGTTAGAGTAGACTTAGGGATTGTTGTATTTCAGTCCATCTCTTTTGAAGCAGTCGCCCAACATTAAATATGTGATATCTTCTAAAAATGTTGCATACATAATGACAGTTCAGCACTTAAACTCTGCGATTAAATAAGGGATGAACCTGGGAGTTTCCCACAATCATGTGGGAGTCAACTGAGACTCAATTGTTTGGAGTATGGCAGACCATTTCATCCTCTGATTTTATTGTCATTTGATTATTAAAATAGAAAATTAGATAATCCAGGATCAGTGGATTGTGACAATGATGTGGGAGGCAATTATTATAGACCAACTTTTTTATGTCAATTATGTAGTTAAAATATTTAAATTAATCACGACAGCATCGTTCATGAGCCTGGTTTGGGGCCTCCTAGGGAAGTGTATGATGTTACATGAACTCATTATTTGATTATTTAATTATATAAAACAATGATTATATCGTCCATGACAACTGATCCGATGCCAAAGATCATCTAATTACATAATTAATGAATTTAAATTGACAATCTGTGTTAATCCCAAGATAATGTAAATATTTGTATACTTATGTAGACCACAATCCTCAATTTCATGAATAGACCTGTAAAGCTCCCTCTTGTGGAGTTAATGTGCAATATCATCACATTTTATGATTCATTGATTCAATGATGATGACATCCTTCATGACTGGAGGCTGGCTATACCTCCTGCCAGTTAAATGCTACATCACCTATTTATTGGGACAGTTAGCTATTACTGACTTATTTAATTCATTAAATTACTTAAACGACAGAAAATTTTTAGGTTGCAAATATCTGTCAGTGACAAATTAGGAAACATGTAGACATGGGCAGAGCATGTTCTGAATGTCTATGCATCTCCTACCAGACCACTATGAATGCTGGAGAATAGAGTCCAGAAGATTGCATGGTGCCCTCCGAGAAGTAAAAGAACTTTACCAAGGTCTGCATGGTGGTCTGGGTGTTGACTACTTGCTCTTCTTCCACATCTTCACATAGGTTTTGGTCTACGTCTCGAAGATGTAGTGGCACTAGGAGGTCGGCTCCATAACCGAGACCTGGCAAAAGGATGACGACTCAGAACACGGAAGCACATCTCTCTCTCTCAGCTATGCTGCTGAGGCCCCTGCTGCAGCCACCTTTTCAGCTGATATCAACATTTTGGCTACTAGTGTTGTGCCAGGATTGGGCCAATTATCTCAGGGTCCTGCTGCAACACAACAGAGTTTCAGGCACCGGTGAGGATGTCAGGCTAACAGAATTCACCAGGCAAGAAAGTATGATTATCTGACGATTTACTGATGGAATATAAAATGCGTGATGACAGCATTCATTTTCATACCTGGCAAGGCTGCCCAGGAATTGATGATACGAAAGTTCAACGACTTAGATATGTATAGATGTAATTATTAAACTGTTTTCATTATATAATCTGTGAACCCTGAAGTTTGGTGCCACCTTGTGATTAAGTGTGACAGACGATCTAACAATCTGATGCTTTCATTATTTAAAGCTGTCTTTTTCTACTCCAGGAAGAGTGGAGTCTGGAGCCCCATTGTGGGTGTTAAAATGTATCTTGTGATTCTTTCTTTATTTATTTATTTAAATCAATTCTTTTTATTTTGTTATCCTTCCTTTATTTAAATCTAGGGGTGAATTATGAGAAATTATCTCTTCATTCATTCATTTTATTGTTCAAATCTATGATTAAGAACTCAATGACACTTCAGTATTGATCAATCTTTAGGTTTCATGCATAAAACACCACCTACTAGTTTAATGTTTATTCATTTAATTATGAAAATCTGTCATTATGTATTCAGTGACCACTGAAGTTTTTAGCCTCCTTAGGGGAGTCCATTGTACCAGAACCTAGCATCATCTAATAGTCTATTACTTATTTAACTGTTAAACTAGAAGAAATTAAATAATAATTCATCATTTAATTAACTTATTTGGAAATACAGTTAATGTTATGGACCATAAGTCCCTTTTTGTAGTCAGATTTTGTGAGTAGACGATGTAACATCATCTCATTACTTCATCATTTAACTATGTAAGTAGGTCATTACATCAGCGATAGTTTTAGAACTTTGGTGCCATCTTGTCAGTGTTAATATAAAACACCAGCTAAATAATTATCAATTTAATTTTATAAATAAATCATTATTCCAGGAAGAGATCAGTCTGACTACTCCATGTGGGATTTAAGTATGCACCACCATGACATTATTCAATCATTTTTCATTATATATTAATTACTTAAATCGATGCAGATGTTGTTCTTCTTGACTGGAGTAGGGCCATTCCTCCATGGGAGTTAATCAAGTGGCAGTATTTAATTATCTAAGTATTCCTTCCTTGGCAATCACTGGAGTTGGGTTCCATCTTATGAAATTTAAGTATGGAGGACTATCAATTATTAACTTATCTGATTGGGTAAGTAATGATGGTGTCATATTGTCATTTGGCTGTTGTGCGATTGACACAGCAGGAGATCAGTACCAGAAGCAGTGCCCAGGAATGGGGGATACTGATTACGTTACTGATTAGTAGATTTTTAACAATCGAATGATTACACGATTTTAAAAAACTGTAATGTTTTGCATCATCGGTTTCTGAGAAGTCTGGAACAGAACAGACCCATGAAGGAAACAGTGACCACCGATTTTAAAAATGGAATAACTGTATAATCTCCTGATCAGGGAATCTCATCTAATGAACTCTGTCGGGCTGATAACATGACACACATCAAACAATAAATATCTCTAAACAACCATCTTAGAAAGCAGGTTACAAGACTTAATAGAGAACAGTCAATTGAGAATCCAAAATGACTGAAAGAAACATAAGACACTGCTAGGAATCCCTTAATCATCAGCCTAATGCAAATCTACACAATGCTCTGAGAAACCATGGGATCAAGCTCCTCTAAAGGGTAAGAGAATGAAGAGGAGTTTATTTTATTTTCAATAAAGAGAAAAGGATTATCTTAGAGGCGATTAACGGGGTTGTTTCCATTCTAGAAATTAGAAAAGTGAAGCTTAGAAAACAGGTTAAAATACTAATCATTCTACTTGAATGGCACAATGATGCTTTTGTTTCGTGCTTATGTCACTATAGGCATGTTGTAGCTTGAGAGACTGGTAAATATGTAGAACTCAAAAGAAAGTTCCCTGCTTTTTTTTTTTTTTTTTTTTTTTTTTTTTTTTTTGTGAGAAACTCGGTGAAGATGTAAGGTTAGTTCATTGGTGGGTATACTCCTTTAAGCATGCGGGAGGGGCACTAGAATGTGACAGAATGTTGGTTCATAAATGTTTCCTGGCAACCCTGCTTGAATTCTGTAATCTGGTAACATGGGCTAAGGACCAGAGAGCAGCTTCGAGAAAGTGTTATCATGGGACATTACAGTCTCCCAAGATAACTATCTCCTAAATCTTTTCATGACAGCATTTGATTCGCCTAAACAAGTCATAGCCACACCTCTAGAAGTGTGCCTACAGCTTTACTGGTTACCAAATTCAAGATTACCTAGTCATCAGAGAACGTAGTCTGTGGAGGAACAGTACAAAGTCTTCCGTTTATGAATACTCTCTCTCCTAAGACGTGAAACTATGGAATGAAAGATAATAAGACTCGCAATTATTCATCAAAAGGTGAGTTTGCCATTGTTGACTTCCTTCAGGAAGGTGATAATCCATTTGTTAGAGTAGACTTAGGGATTGTTGTATTTCAGTCCATCTCTTTTGAGGCAGCCGTCCTACATTAAATATGTGATATCTTCTAAAAATGCTTCATACACAATGACAGTTCAGCACTTAAACTCTGCGATTAAATAAGGGATGAACCTGGGAGTTTCCCACAATCATGTGGGAGTCAACTGAGACTCAATTGTTTGGAGTATGGCAGACCATTTCATCCTCTGATTTTATTGTCATTTGATTATTAAAATAGAAAATTAGATAATCCAGGATCAGTGGATTGTGGTGACGCGATGTGGGAGGCAATTATTATAGACCAACTTTATGTCAATTATGTAGTTAAAATATTTAAATTAATCACGACAGCATCGTTCATGAGCCTGGTTTGGAGCCACCTTAGGGAAGTGGATGATGTTACATGAACTCATTATTTGATTATTTAATTATATAAAACAATGATTATATCGTCCATGACACGTAGAATCTGGTGCCACAGATCATCTAATTACATAATTAATGTATTTAAATTGACAATCTGTGTTAATCCCCAAGATAATGTAAATATTTGTATAGTAATGTAAACAACAATCCACAATTTCATGAAGAGACCTGTAAAGCTCCCTCTTGTGGAGTTAATGTGCAATATCATCACATTTTAGGATTCATTTATTCAATTGATGATGATGACATCCTTCATGCCTGGATTCTGACCATGCTTCCCTGCCAGTAAAATGCTACATCACCTATTTATTGTGACAGTTATGTATTACTGACTTATTAAATTCATTAAGTTATGTAAACGACCGACAATGACATCACCCTTTACGGTTAGTGTGGAAATATCTGTCAGGGACAAGGTTAGGAAAGATGTAGACATGGGCAGAGCATTTTCTGAATGATCTATGCATCTCCTAGAGTACGAGGGATGCTGGATGATTGAGACCAGAAGGTTGCACGATGCCAACCGAGAAGTACAAGGACTTCACCAAGGCCGGCACGGTGGTCTGGGTGTTGACTACCTGCTCTTCCTACACATCTTCACAGCGGTTGTGATCTACCATGAGAAGAAGGAGGGGCACTAGCAGGTCGGCACCATCACCGAGACCTGGCAAAAGGATGACGACTCAGAACACGGAAGAACATCTCTCTCTCAGCTATGCTGCTGATGCCCCTGCTGCAGCCATCTTTTCAGCTGTTATCCTGGTACGCCAGGATTGGGCCAATTATCTCAAGTCCTGCCGCACCACAACAGAGATTCAGGTGCTTGTGATGATGTCAGGCCAGCAGAATTCATCAGGCAAGACACTATGATTATCTGGCGATTAACTGATGGCATTTTAAAAATGCGTGATGACAGCATTCATTTTCATACCTGGCAAGTCTGCCCAGGAATTGATGATACGAAAAAGGTCAACGACTTACTTATTTAAAGATGTAATTATTAAATTCTTTCATTATATAATCTGTGATCCCTGAAGTTTGGCGCCACCTTGTGTCACACAAGTGTGACAGACTATCTAACTATCTGATTATTTCATTATTCAAATCTGTCTTTTTCTACTCCAGGAAGAGTGGAGTCTGGTATCCATCTTGTGGGTGTTAAATTGTATCTTGTGAATTCTTTCTTTGTTTCTTTCTTTCTTTCTTCCTTCTTTTTTTCCTTCCTTCCTTCCTTCCTGTCTTTCTTTCTTAATTCCTTCCTTTATTTAAATCTATGTTGATATCATTTTGGGTGAATTATGAGAAACTATCTCTATATTCATTCATTTTTTGTTCAAATCTATGATTAAGAACTCAATGTCTCTTCAGTATTGAGCAGTCATTTAGGCTTCATGCATAAAACACCATCCACTTGTTTAATGTTTATTCATTTAATTATGAAAATCTGTCATTATGTATTCAGTGATCACTGGAGTTTTGAGCCTCCTTAGGGGGACCGTTGTACCAGACAGTCACGGCATCTAATATTACACTTAGTTCTTTAACTGTTAAACTAGAAAATTAATTAATAATTCATCATTTAAATTACATATTTAAAATACAGGTAATGTTATGGACCATAAGTCCCTTTTGGAGTCAGATTTTGGTAGTTGATGAAGTAATGTCATCTCATTACTTCACCATTTAGCTACAAAATAGATGAAGATCGCTTATAGTTTTAGGTCTTGGTGCCATCTCATCAACAAGACAGTATGAAAGGCCCACTAATTAATTATCAATTTAATTTTTCAAATTGCTCATTATTCCAGGAAGAGATCAGTCTTGACTACTCCATGTGAGATTAATTATGCACTACCATGATATTATTCAATCATTTTTCATTATAAATTCATTGCCTAAATCGATGAAGGTGTTGTTCTTCTTGACTGACCTCGGCCATTCCTCCATGGAGTAATCACGCAGCATTATTTAATTATCTAAGTACTACCCTTGGCAATCACTGGAGTTGGGTTCCATCTTATGAAAGAGAAGTATGGAGGAACTATCTAATTATTAACTCATTTGATTGGGTAAGTAATGATGGTGTCGTATTTGTCATTTGCTTTCTGTGCGATTGACAGCCGGAGGATCGGAGGTACGAGAAGCAAAATGCCCAGAGAATGGGGGACACTGGCCTATACGGGGATTACTGATTATGATATTAGTAGATTTTTTAATAATCGTAATGATTGGCACGATTTTAAAAAACTGTACTCATTTTGCATCATCGGGTTTCTGAGAAGTCTCAAGAGAACTGACCCACCAAGCGACACAGTGACCAATTTTTTAAAAAGTAAATAACTGAATAATCTCCTGACTGGCGTATACTTACCTCTAATTAACACCTGTTCGGCATGATAATATGATAACACCACCAACAACAAATCACTCTAAATAACCATATTGAAAGGGGTACAGGACTTAATAGAGAACAGCCAATGGTGGAATCCAAAAATGACTGAAAGAAACAGAAGACACTGCTCAAAAACTCTTAATCATCGCCTAATACAAATCTAAAAAATGCCTAGAAACTATGGATCTAGCTCCTAAAGGTAAGAGAACAAAAGGAATTTATTTTTTTTTCAACAAAGAGAAAAGGATTATGGTAGAGAAGCGATTAACTTGTACTATTTCCATTCTAGAAATTAGAAAATTGAAGTTTAGAAAACAGGTTAAAAATACTAATCATTCACTGGAATGGCACAATGATGCTTCTTTGCGTGCTTATTTCACTATAGGCATGTTGTAGCTTGAGAACTGGTAAAATATGTAGAACTCAAATGAAAGTGCCCTGCTTTTTTTTTTTTTTTTTTTTGTTTGAGAAACTCGTGAAGATGTAAGGTTAGTTCATTGGTGGGTATACTCCTTTAAGCATGCGGGAGGGGCACTAGAATGTGACAGAATGTTGGTTCATAAATGTTTCCTGGCAACCCTGCTTGAATTCTAATTTGGTAACATGAGCTAAGGACCAGAGAGCAGCTTCGAGAAAGTGTTATCATGGGACATTACAGTCTCCCAAGATAACTATCTCCCTAAATCTTTTCAAGGAATGATTCGCCTAAATAAGCTTAGCCACACTTCTAGAAGTGTGCTCAGTTAATGGTTACCAAATTTAAGATTACCTAGTCACTAGAGAACGTAGTCTGTGGAGGAACAGTACAAAGTCTGCTTATGAATACTTCCTCTCTAAGACGAACTATGGAATGAAAGATAATAAGACTCGGCAATTATTCATCAAAAGGTGAGTTTGCCATTGTTGACTTCCTTCAGGAAGGTGATAATCCATTTGTTAGAGTAGACTTAGGGATTGTTGTATTTCAGTCCATCTCTTTTGAGGCAGCCGTCCTACATTAAATATGTGATATCTTCTAAAAATGCTTCATACACAATGACAGTTCAGCACTTAAACTCTGCGATTAAATAAGGGATGAACCTGGGAGTTTCCCACAATCATGTGGGAGTCAACTGAGACTCAATTGTTTGGAGTATGGCAGACCATTTCATCCTCTGATTTTATTGTCATTTGATTATTAAAATAGAAAATTAGATAATCCAGGATCAGTGGATTGTGGTGACGCGATGTGGGAGGCAATTATTATAGACCAACTTTATGTCAATTATGTAGTTAAAATATTTAAATTAATCACGACAGCATCGTTCATGAGCCTGGTTTGGAGCCACCTTAGGGAAGTGGATGATGTTACATGAACTCATTATTTGATTATTTAATTATATAAAACAATGATTATATCGTCCATGACACGTAGAATCGGTGCCACAGATCATCTAATTACATAATTAATGTATTTAAATTGACAATCTGTGTTAATCCCCAAGATAATGTAAATATTTGTATAGTAATGTAAACAACAATCCACAATTTCATGAAGAGACCTGTAAAGCTCCCTCTTGTGGAGTTAATGTGCAATATCATCACAGTTTAGGATTCATTTATTCAATTGATGATGATGACATCCTTCATGCCTGGATTCTGACCATGCTTCCCTGCCAGTAAAATGCTACATCACCTATTTATTGTGACAGTTATGTATTACTGACTTATTAAATTCATTAAGTTATGTAAACGACCGACAATGACATCACCCTTTACGGTTAGTGTGGAAATATCTGTCAGGGACAAGGTTAGGAAAGATGTAGACATGGGCAGAGCATTTTCTGAATGATCTATGCATCTCCTAGAGTACGAGGGATGCTGGATGATTGAGACCAGAAGGTTGCACGATGCCAACCGAGAAGTACAAGGACTTCACCAAGGCCGGCACGGTGGTCTGGGTGTTGACTACCTGCTCTTCCTACACATCTTCACAACGGTTGTGATCTACCATGAGAAGAAGGAGGGGCACTAGCAGGTCGGCACCATCACCGAGACCTGGCAAAAGGATGACGACTCAGAACACGGAAGAACATCTCTCTCAGCTATGCTGCTGATGCCCCTGCTGCAGCCATCTTTTCAGCTGTTATCCTGGTACGCCAGGATTGGGCCAATTATCTCAAGTCCTGCCGCACCACAACAGAGATTCAGGTGCTTGTGATGATGTCAGGCCAGCAGAATTCATCAGGCAAGACACTATGATTATCTGGCGATTAACTGATGGCATTTTAAAAATGCGTGATGACAGCATTCATTTTCATACCTGGCAAGTCTGCCCAGGAATTGATGATACGAAAAAAGGTCAACGACTTACTTATTTAAAGATGTAATTATTAAATTCTTTCATTATATAATCTGTGATCCCTGAAGTTTGGCGCCACCTTGTGTCACACTTAAGTGTGACAGACGATCTAACTATATGATTATTTCATTATTCAAATCTGTCTTTTTCTACCAGAGAAGAGTGGAGTCTGGATCCACCTTGTGGGTGTTAAATTGTATCTTGTGAATTCTTTCTTTGTTTCTTTCTTTCTTTCTCTTCTTCCTTCTTTTTTCCTTTCTTCCTTCCTTCCTTCTTCCTTCCTGTCTTTCTTTCTTAATTCCTTCCTTTATTTAAATCTATGTTGATATCATTTGGGTGAATTATGAAAAATATCTCTATATTCATTCATTTTTTTGTTCAAATCTATGATTAAGAACTCAATGTCTCTTCAGTATTGAGCAGTCATTTAGGCTTCATGCATAAAACACCATCCACTTGTTTAATGTTTATTCATTTAATTATGAAAATCTGTCATTATGTATTCAGTGATCACTGGAGTTTTGAGCCTCCTTAGGGGGACCGTTGTACCAGACAGTCACGTCATCTAATATTACACTTAGTTCTTTAACTGTTAAACTAGAAAATTAAATAATAATTCATCATTTAAATTACATATTTAAAATACAGGTAATGTTATGGACCATAAGTCCCTTTTGGAGTCAGATTTTGGTAGTTGATGAAGTAATGTCATCTCATTACTTCACCATTTAGCTATGTAAATAGATGGTAACATCAGCGATATTTTTAGGACTTTGGTGCCATCTCATCAATGTTAATATGAAAGGCCCACTAA